>NW_022995793.1:19523-72341 GCF_900245975.1 Drosophila guanche | reverse complement strand
AGCCGAGCTTTGAGGACTTTTTTATAAAATGTTCAGCTATATATAAACACTGTAAGTCGCTGCCATGGCCGCGTCTCTACTTTTATGTCCGTTACTCAGTCAGAATACTCTTTGAGTACCGAGATAAGAAATGTCTTAGGTTCGACCCACCTACAATTTAGATTTGATAGATTTATTAAAAATTGAATTCGCTTAAAGTGCAAAGCGATGCTTCGTTTCCCGAATCAGAGACGAAGTAATAACAGCAGATTAACAGTTAATGTGAATTCAGGTTTGTTGGGCTAAGACATATAGATTTATAATGTAACCAAAAACCAAGGACATAAGCTTAATATATTACTCATAAGAACGTCTGTTCAGACTAAATTTTAAATATAACTAGAAGACTATCATTGATAGTCTTGCATTGAAATGAAATTATTTGTGAGTAGAGAGAACAAATCTTTAGCTTCGTATGCTGATTAGGGACCACTGCCCTTGCGGCTCCTCAATATTATACTGGGAACTGTACCAAAGGCTCAATTTTCGGAGTCGGAGGATATACACAAGAACATCCTAGACGCCTCGGAGGACTGAATTGGAAGTTGGAGGACGCTAGACGTTACTATCCTAAACAATATGCGCGGCTGATTTGAATGATTTTCGCAACCAACATAAAGACACTAAGCCATGAAGACAAACATTACCAGTCACATTATGAGCCTCCTACAACACTCCCCGACACGATTTTCCCTCAAATTTTCGATCAAAGATTTCCCCTTTTTTTTAGAAATGGGGTTTAGAAATGGTCTGATGACAATTTTTTATACCGGGTACTCGAAGAGTAAATGATGTATATTGTATTTGTGTGAATAATGGTTGTATGTAATGCACAGAAGGAAGCGTTTCCGACCCCATAAAGTATATATAATTTTGATCAGCATCAATAGCCGAGTCGATAGAGCCGTGTCTGTCTGTCCGTCTTGTTTGTCGGCTAGTACTCAGAGACTATAAGAGCTAGAGCCACCAAATGTTGGCTCCGGACTGCTGTATGCTCACACTGAATCCAGTGTATTTCAAAAATTAGACCACCGCAAAAGGGCGAAAACCTCCCAAACCTACAATTTTGAAGATAAAAGAAATCTAAAAACGCCATTCTCTAGGGAATGACCAAATGTATCAGATCACCGAAATGAGATTAGATTTCATTATCATAGCCAGAATGAGAGCGTGTAGACGTGAGAAGTGATGAAGATGTAGATGAACGATAAAGAAAAAATGTAAAATTTGATAAAACACTGCTAAGGCACAGATGCTGTACTGAGTACCGGGTATAAAAGATGTGACGCGTAAAAAGCGCCTCACACGGACTTTCTCGCTCTCGAACTTGTTTTTGAAGAATTTTTGAAATCTTGTATTTTTTTTTTAACTGGTTTCGGAGGTAGGATTTCGTTTTTTCACATAGCTTAAGTATCTTAGATGTGGCTGTAAGGATCTTTGTTTATCTGAAACCTTATTGATGCAGCTAAAAAGTGGACTCAAACAATTTGTGGTTTTAGTTTACCGTCTGGGAAATATTAAGCTTTGAAATGCAAAAATCTTGATTTTTGTGAAAATTAAAAAAAAAATGAATTCCTCATTATTATTCATTATTCATTATTATTATTCATTCTAAATTGGGCGTCGCTTAAGGTATTGCTCATGAAAATTACGCGTGAGCTAAAATTTGGTAACCAACCCTAAACCAAAATGAAGAAATCGAAAAAAATACGTTTAGGAGGGTTGCTCGACCAACTGCTGGAGTATTTCTGGCCTCAGTACTCGAAAAACACTGAAATTAAGGGTTTTGTATGGTGTTTAGGATTGATCGATAATATTTAGTTCAACTGTCTCTCCATAGATTTTGATGAGCAATACATTAAAGGACGACCAATTAATGCACTTGTCAATAAAAAAGTAAAAAACAAAATATATAAATTTTCGACTTTTCCCGAGTTTTTAAAGTAAAAAATATCTCACTAAAATCAACGCAAAAGTGTGCATTTCAAAGCCTAATATTTCCCAGACGGTACGCTGAATTCACAAAGTGTGTGGGTCCCCGTTTTAGCTGCATAAATAAGATTTGCAAAAAAACAAAGTTATTTACAAGTAGATCTAAGACACTTAAGTTATATGAAAAGACCTTAAAAAAATACTAGACTATACAAATTCTTTAAAAAAAGTTCTGCCATACAAAAAAACCATAGTTCATAAAACAAATTAAATGCCCGATATCTATCAGAACGAGAAGAGACGTGTGAAACGCGTCACAACTTGTATACCCGCTACTTAGTAGGACATCTATACCTCGACGGATTTTTTTCAATTTTTAAATTTTTTCTTTATCTGTTATGGCAGATTCACCGCACAGGCTCGGCAGAGGCAGAGGCCGCAAACTGCAGAAGCAGAGTGTGAATGAGAGAATGTGAAAAAAAAACAACAAAAGCTATGGACAGGGGGAATGGCGTTTTTAACTTTAGCTCTTTGTGTGTTCGGAAGGGGGCGGGGCTCATTTTTAAAAAATACACTTGTAATAGTGTGAGCATACAACCATCTGGATGCAAACTTTGGTGCCTCCAGCTTTAATAGTCTCTGAGATCCAGACGCGCAACAAGACGGGCGGACAGACATAGACTCGGCTATTGATGCTGATCAAGAATATATGTACTTTATGGGGTCAAAAACGTTTCCTTCTGTGCGTTACATACATCCGTTATTCCCCACAAATACAATATACTGTATATACTCTTTGAGTACCGGGTATGGTATGCAGCTTATGCAGCTAAAACGGGGACCCAGACACTTTGTGAATTCAGCGTACCGTCTGGGAAATATTAGGCTTTGAAATTCACACTTTTGCGTTGATTTTTGTGAGATATTTTTTAAAAATAAAGTTAAAATACCTTATTATGAAAATAAACAATTTTCTAAGTATACACTGACAAGCAAAACTGAAACACGAGTTCAAGATTCTCACTTAAGCGGTCAGTATCTTCTCTTTTCCGCAGCCTCAACATCTTGGTCTAGTTTTGTTGTACAAAAAACTAACGAATACATTTTTGAAAAATATTCCTGTTGTTGTTGTGGCAGCCCTTAAAAATTGAACTAAAAAGTTGAGAAAAATGTTTTAGTTTGAATAACTAATAGAGAACAGAATAAAAAGAAGTCCGCTTGAAAAATTGAACTTTGCCCAACTTTGACTCAGCCTAATAAACAGCTTCGGTTTACCTTTGTGCATCTATATACAATTTTATTGTAAGATTTCATTTTATTATTCCAGAAAACAGTACATTCTTTTCACAGAAAAGCCGTAACAGATGGTCAGGGGTCAGGGGTCATTCAGGGGTATATCCACAGGTAGGAGAAAGTTAAACCAGGTAACGAGTCGAGAATACCGTTGTCGGCTATAAAGACTAAAGTAGCTGCTGCAGGATATCATTAGGATATTCACCCAACGACATGAAGTGTCTGGTGAGTAGATCCGACCACGCAATTCTTCAACAATAAATGTTCATTTACACATATTAATTGTTTACATAGTTATTAATTATATTCGCTCTGCTGGCCGCTTCTATGGCCTTGCCCCAATATGGTGGCGGTTATCGACCAGGATATGGTGGTGGCGGTCATGGTGGGCGAGGAAAAGGCGGCGGACATAACTCTCATGGTCACGGATATGGCAAGGGAGGTCATCATGGAGGCGGACATCATCATCATCATTAGAACGTGTATTTGTTTTAACAGATTTATTTTCAAATATGTATCATTTATATTCACTCTTTAATACAAAATTTCAAAAATAAAAAATGTAATATGAACATTCAATAGAAATTTCGTTTAGAATAGAATCTCTACCCTGAAATGGATGAAAGTTGTTGTCCCAAGAGCTGGTGTTACAAAACGTTCATCTTTAAGTTGGCAAATGTCAATAGACTCCATCATTATACGCGGTACTCGAAGAGTAAATAGGGTACATTGTATTTGTGGGGAAAAGTGGATGTACGTAACGCAGAGAAAGAAACCAAGCATTAGCCAAGTCGATAGTGCCATGTCTGTCTGTCCGTTTGTCAGTCCGTCTTGTTGAGCGCCTGGATCTCAGAGACTATAAAAGCTAAAGCCACCAAATTTTGCATCCAGACTTCTGTATGTATTAAAAATGAGCCCCGCCCCTCTTCCGACCATACAAACAGCAAAAATCTCCCGCAGCCACAATTTTGAAGATAAAAGAAAACTAACTAAAAACAACGCCATTCCGTAGGGAAGGGACGGGGTGGACGCAACCACTGAAAATTAATTTCTTCATTCTGGCTAAAATAATGATCCAATCGGATTCCAATTAAGCGATCTGAAAAATATAGTTCATTCCTACGGAATGGCGGTGGCTCTAGCTTTAAAAGTCTCTGAGAACCATGCGCTCAACAAGACGGACGGACAAACGGACAGACAGACATGGCTAAGTCGACTCGGCTATTGATGCTGATCAAGAATATATATACTTTGTGAGATCGGAAACGCTTCCTTTTAACTTTAGCTGTTTGTGTGTTCGGAAGGGGGCGGGGCTCATTTTTTAAAAATACACTTGTAATAGTGTGAGCATACAACCATACAACCATGCAAACTTTGGTGCCTCTAGCTTTAATAGTCTCTGAGATCCAGACGCGCAACAAGACGGACGGACAGACATAGACAGATATAGACTCGGCTATTGATGCCTATCAAGAATAAATGTACTTTACGGGGTCAAAAACGTTTCCTTCTGTGCGTTACATACATCCGTTATTCCACACAAATACAATATACCGTATATACTCTTTGAGTACCGGGTATGGTATGAAGCTTGTGCAGCTTAAACGGGGACCCAGACACTGTGAATTCAGCGTACCGTCTGGGAAATATTAGGATTTGAAATTCACACTTTTGCGTTGATTTTTGTGAGATATTTTTTAAAAATAAAGTTAAAATACCTTATTATGAAAATAAACAATTTTCTAAGTATACACTGACAAGCAAAACTGAAACACGAGTTCAAGATTCTCACTTAAGCGGTCAGTATCTTCTCTTTTCCACAGCCTCAACATCTTGGTCTAGTTTTGTTGTACAAAAAACTAACGAATACATTTTTGAAAAATATTCCTGTTGTTGTTGTGCCAGCCCTTAAAAATTGAACTAAAAAGTTGAGAAAAATGTTTTAGTTTTAATAACTAATAGAGAACAGAATAAAAAGAAGTCCGCTTGAAAATTTGAACTTTGCCCAACTTTGGCTCAGCCTAATAACCAGCTTCGGTTTACCTTTGTGCATCTATATACAATTTTATGGTGAGATTTCATTTTATTATTCCAGAAAACAGTACATTCTTTTCACAGAAAAGCCGTAACAGATGGTCAGGGGTCAGGGGTCATTCAGGGGTATATCCACAGGTAGGAGAAAGTTAAACCAGGTAACGAGTCGAGAATACCGTTGTCGGCTATAAAGACTAAAGTAGCTGCTGCAGGATATCATTAGGATATTCACCCAACGACATGAAGTGTCTGGTGAGTAGATCCGACCACGCAATTCTTCAACAATAAATGTTCATTTACACATATTAATTGTTTACATAGTTATTAATTATTAATTATTAATTATTAATTATTAATTATTATATTCGCTCTGCTGGCCGCTTCTATGGCCTTGCCCCAATATGGTGGCGGTTATCGACCAGGATATGGTGGTGGCGGTCATGGTGGGCGTGGAAAAGGCGGAGGACATAACTCTCATGGTCACGGATATGGCAAGGGAGGTCATCATGGAGGCGGACATCATCATCATCATTAGAACGTGTATTTGTTTTAACAGATTTATGTTCAATTATGTATCATTTATATTCACTCTTTAATACAAAATTTCAAAATAAAAAATGTAATATGAACATTCAATAGAAATTTCGTTTAGAATAGAATCTCTACCCTGAAATGGATGAAAGTTGTTGTCCCAAGAGCTGGTGTTACAAAACGTTCATCTTTAAGTTGGCAAATGTCAATAGACTCCATCATTATACGCGGTACTCGAAGAGTAAATAGGGTACATTGTATTTGTGGGGAAAAGTGGATGTACGTAACGCAGAGAAAGAAACCAAGCATTAGCCAAGTCGATAGTGCCATGTCTGTCTGTCCGTTTGTCAGTCCGTCTTGTTGAGCGCCTGGATCTCAGAGACTATAAAAGCTAAAGCCACCAAATTTTGCATCCAGACTTCTGTATGTATTAAAAATGAGCCCCGCCCCTCTTCCGACCATACAAACAGCAAAAATCTCCCGCAGCCACAATTTTGAAGATAAAATAAAACTAACTAAAAAACGCCATTCCGTAGAGAAGGACCATATCTCTTTAACCTCCAAAACCTACAATTTTGAAGATAAAAGAAAACTAAAGAAAACGCCATTATGTAGGAAATGACCCTTTCTATCAGATCACCGAATTGGGATCAGATTGGATCATTATTATACCCAGAATGAAGAAATTAATTTGCATGCTTCTCATTAGTATGTCACAAAGGAAACATCATCCGAATAGCAAGGGATGAAATATGTTGTAAGTTATAATCGGACAAAAATTGTTTTGGATTTTTGCCATTGACATTTATTTCTTCGTCATTGACTTCGGCGCAGTATGTCGGTGACGTCGGTCTACTCGGTTGTAATACCTATGGAACTCCTGGACCCTATGGCCAGCTGTATCAGCAGCAACAGCAGCAGTCCCAGGCCCAGGACTACTTTGGCGGTGGCTTTGGTTATGGCTATGGTCCATATTTTGCCTCCGGCTTGGATCTACTTCAGCAAAAACAGCCACAACAGGCGCTCCATACGGTTAGGAAAACTGTCATTAGTTCTCTAGTTTCGCTTTCATGTCTGTTTGGGTCTAGAGGCAGCAGCTAAAAGTTAAATTCCCAGGCAATAAAATCTACCCGGTACTCGAAGAGTAAATAGAATATATTGTATTTGTGTGAATAACGGTTGTATGTAACGCACAGAAGGAAGCGTTTCCGATCTCATAAAGTACATATATTCTTGATCAGCACTGTATGGACTGCTGTATGCAACCCCGAAACCAGTGTATTTAAAAAATTAGACCCGCCCCCTTCCGCCACCGCAAAGGGGCGAAAACCTCCCAAACCTACAATTTTAAAGATAAAATAAATCTAAAAACGCCATTCTCTAGGGAATAATCATATCTATCAGATCACCGAAATGAGATTAGATTTCATTATCATAGCCAGAATAAGAGCGTGTAGACGTCAGAAGTGATGAAGATGTAGATGAACGATGAAGAAAAAATGTAAAATTTGACAAAACACCGCTAAGGCACAGATTTTGTACTGAGTACCGGGTATACAAGATGTGACGCGTAAGAAGCGTCTTACACGTCCCTTCTCGTTATTTTTCTTTTATCTTCAAAATTGTGGCTGCGGGAGTTTTTTGCTCTTTGTATGGTCGGAAGAGGGCGGGGCTCATTTTTAATACATACAGAAGTCTGGATGCAAAATTTGGTGGCTCTAGCTCTTATAGTCTCTGAGATCCAGGCGCTCAACAAGACGTACGGACAGACAGACATGGCTCTATCGACTCTGCTGTTGATGATTATCAAGAATATATATACTTAATGGGGTCGGAAACGTTTCCTTCTGTTCGTTACATACAAATGTTATTCGCACAAAACCAATATACCGTATTTACTCTTCGAGTACCGGGTATAAAATCAACAATTAGCTACAGATATACTGACTGAGTTCCGGTTATGAAAGTTATGATGTGTACGAAGCGCTCATACTTTTTGTATGTATTTATATGTACTATGCATACATATATGATTTCCAATTTTTGTGTTTTGTTTGTGCTATCAGAAGATATAATCGGACCAAATACAATTGCTTCTGCTAGAGATAAAATATTTCTATACCCAGTTTGTGGCCCTACTGGTGTACACTTTTTTTTTGTGTTGTAATTCAATGCAAATGCTAAAGAGAGAGAAAGAGAAAGGTTGGCCCATGGCGTTTGTCAGGTATTTCAGATTTGTTTGCTGCCCTAATTGCTGTTCCGTAATTTGTTGCCCCAAAAATAAACAGAAACGTGTATAAGGCAGGGGGCAATTTTCTGATTCCTAAATATCCAGATAGAACAAATCTGGTTTTAGAAGATTTTTACCTAGTACCATGTGTTTTTTACGCGCTTTCAAAGTCGGCAGATTTTGCGACGCTTTTACTTGTGAAAAGTGCGGGAAATATTGGGCAACTTGCAGCATTAATGGTAGCTCTATTTCAAAGTTTAAATAAAAGTAAAAATATGGAAGTAATAGGTCGAGGTATTTCAAATAATTGCTAATAAATGTTTTTGGATAGTTGTGAGTAGTTTTTTATCTAGGTACTAACAATTGCACGTGTGTTCTGAGGAATATTACTTTTGCACAGCACACCACTGCACAGAGGTTCAAGTTACATGTTATTAACCAATTATTAAAGAATCATGTGGTGTTAATGCTTTTTCCCCCTTTTTGGACAATTTTAAATTTTACAGATGCTTATGAGTTCACTTATGCAGCTCTGTTGGAGATCTGGACCAATACCAATCGTGAAACAGACGCAATAAAATGTTATAGTTTAAAGAGTATTGACAAAATCTGGCTAACTAGAGATGAAACTATTAGTATTCAAAAGAAAATTATCCAATTTATTGCTTAGTTAAAGAAGTACTAAGCGAAATGCAATTGTACGTTGGAGCGATTCCAATCCAATTACTTTTAACCAATCAATTCAATATATAATAAATACGACGTAAATGGGATCCAGATCGTATGGGGGCGGTAGGTAGGCGGGGTCCAAATGACTATATTTTTTTTCTCCGAAATTCTACTTTAATCTAAATAACATTCATGCTCAATAACATGCATTTGTAGAGCTCTAGCTCTATTTTTGGGATTAATGCCAAAAAAACGGGCTTTTTACCCATAGTGCACTGTTAAAAGTGTATTTCAAAATTTCGCCACGTCCCTTCTGCCTTCGCAATGGTCGAAAATCTGCTGTATCCACAATTTTGAAGATAAAGGAACACTAAAAACGTGATTCTGTAGGGAAGGACCATATCTATCAGATCACTGAAAAAATGCTTCACAAAAATGAACATATTTGCTTTTTAAAGATTAACATTTTTCAAGCGGTACACTTAAAATACAAAGTGTTTGGTATACATTATAGACGCATTTATTAGCTTAATAGCATCGCTAAGTTCACTACAAACAGATGGCACAAAAAAATACCAGCCTATAAAAAATCTTAAAAAAATTCTGCAAAAAAAAAAACAATAGTTCTTTAAACAAATTTAAAGCCCTCAGTCTATCAGAAAATGTCGGTTTGGTTCGCATCGGAAAAAAGTTAGATTTTGTCGAGTGGTGTTATCCTTTTTGGCCTATCCATGATATCAAGCTTGCGATTTTCACAAGTTATTGCGGATTAAGCATTGATATCGAAAAATGTGTCGAAAATGTATTTCTTCGAAAGCTCAAGTGGCATTTACAGGTACCAGAGCCACTCAACTTGCCGCACAAAACCAGCCTCTCACTCCAAAAACCATTGTCAGACCAAAATCTACCTCTCTCCGTGGAGGATGTCAAAGATGCAGTCAAGCGCAAACCGCCCAACACGAAAGAGTGCTGCTGTATCTGGAAACTTCCGGTTCGTCACTCCTATTTAACACTACAGTTGGCGACTGGCTGCCGACTGGAGACAGAAACAATGTGCAGTCATTGAGCGCAAATGTGCCAAATAATGACTTGCAGACGAGTGCAATTTATATGATAAGCAACAAAAATAAATTGTTAGCAATTCATTTTACTTAAATGCAGTGCGCTCTGCCCCCAAAGAGCACAACAAATGAAACGTTTGCAGTTTTACTTTACCCCTTCTTCATGTGGCGACGATATGTGTGTGTTTCGATATGTACGGTGTATTTGTGTGTGCTATACTTAATTTTTTTGCTACGCTGGCAACACTGCTTGATTTACTCCGTTCCTGCCTAATGAACCCCACTAGCCACAGCAAGAGTAAAACGGAAGGGGTCCATGGAAAATTATTTAGAAAACAACAAAGATGCTTGCATACTTTTGCCCATACTGGGGTATGCTTTCCATTCGAATTAGAGAGTAATGTATGTGTGTGCGGTATGTAATTAAGAGATACATTTTGTATACTTTTTGGTTTGGGAATACACAGAGATAAAAAGGTAAAAATGAAGATACAATTATAGGCAGAGAGCTGCCAGCGACATCCGTATTAGATTTCTATTACTTACTACGAGTTATGTGTGCGGACATGTTCGAATCAGCGGAACAGTTCGAGCTCGGCTTTAATCGGTTTGATCGAGAAACACATCGAGCCGGCAAGAAAATGTTAAAAATGGAACGCTTCTAGTATGTTAGAACCCAAAGTCTTTGCTTCTATGTATATTATTTCCTTTGAAATTATTCTGCCATCGTAAAGGTTCTTTTCTACTCCTCCAGCCTCTTTTTCAGGCCTTTTGAAAACTCCCATGCCATTTGGTAAAACCACTGACCACACACAGACCAGAGACCATCAACAAAATTCATCCCATTTTCCCATGGAAATATCGATGGGGGAGCCGGTAAATCTACCCATGCAAATGTCGTCGGGAAAGTGGGAAATGGAAAATTGAAAACCTTTTTCTTTGCGTGTTGCTTTTGTGTGATTTTTCTTTACAGGATTTGCGTGTGAACAGCTGGCAAACGCTCTCAGAGTGTCCCTGGGTTCGGGGGCTTTGCGCGCCTCTCGTGTTGCTAATGAGCCGACAGCGACGGCTAATTGAGCGGAGAGCTGAGGCTTCAAAGGGAAATTAATGTGAAAATCGAGATGGTATCCCCGGCTTCTGGGCTGCCCGTCTGTCCGTCTGTCTGTTCGCGTGTCCCCTACAACCTTTTGCATTAGAAGAGAACATAAAGAGCCTTGTTACACTCCAGGCTGACACACGGGACGGGGCTCACCGAGATGCTTTCTCTTAATTTAATTTTTTTTTTTTTTCTTCTTGTCCTTTTTTTTTTGGCAAAATTTATTGCATGCAATAATCATGACGCATGAATGCTCGTACGCTGTAGAATCAGGAGAAGAAGCAAGAGCAGCATTGGCAGCAACAAGGACACATCCAGTTGTCCACATAGTCCTCGTATTCATATGCAAAGTTAATGATGGCTAGGGACAACCCCGATGGAAACTTTGTCAATGGGAAAGTTCAAGCCTCAACCGGGAGTCCCAGCCAGGTGCGATGTTCCGTCGTAGCGGCATTGTCAGCGGACGACAAAGAGGATCTGATCCAATGGGTGGAGGCGGCAGCAGCGGTGCCAAAACGAAAATTTGACAGTGGATGTACCCGAAAGAGTAGTTCCCGAACATGCAGGAGGAGCCCATCCGATGACCCGACAGCTCTATAGATATGGTAACACTCTCTTCTTGTCACTCTTTCTGTCTGTTCTTTTTTTTCGTAGTTGTTGTTGCTCTCGTCTGGCCATTCTCTTTCAGAGGATGTATGTATGTACGAGGATGTGTGTGTGGGCGTGTTGTCCTTCATTGTTGAAAGCTGAACCTTGGGAGCAATCAGCGGATTATGCGCTGCTTTTGCAGGCGCACCTCCCACGCGACCTATGAGCCTGAATCGCCCTTCATGCCTCACCCAACCAAGCCCGAGTTGTATTCACCCCATTTTTTCTGTTGCTGTTGTTGTTGTTGTATTTCATTGTTCGTTAGGAGTTACCCCTGTACCCATGTGTGTTGCAAACATAAATTTAACTGCTGGCTCATGCAGCCGTGCGACAAGACCACAGGAATTCAAAACAAAAGTTTCAACAAATACCAAACACGCCATAAAGACAATTGCAACAGCAGCGCAACATAGACATACATTTGCAGGGACCTCGCTGGCTGGCCACTCTGCAGTGATTGCCGCTGCCTTACCCCTTCCTGAATCCGATAGGTGCCTCCGCCTGTAACTCTGCCAATGGCTGTGCCTGTACCTTTGCCTTTGCCTCTGTGTCTGTGTCTGTCATAAAAAAAAAGAATGACAGGAAACCGGATGTGAGTGCATGCCTTTTGTGCATGAAACGAATTATTCAGTTGACACACAGGATGTGTGCTTTGCTGCTCGTGCTTTATTTTTGTTTGTTTCTGTTCTTGCTGCTGACTCTGGTTGCCGCTTGCTCTCTGAGGAGCTGCAGCGCCCGGATTCGTGAACTGTTTTTTCTGCCCCTTTTCCCCTTCACACCCCACACAAATTTAGCTTGTAGCGGTTAATTTTGTAACAATGCAATTCGTGACCAACCAAAAGGTGACATACTTTTTGTATGTCTTTACCCACAAATTGTAAAAAGAAAATGGATTTAACTTAAATTGTTGATATGAATATGATAACGTTTGATTTAAATATATTTATTATTATAACATTTTAAATATATTTTAAATAAAAATACAAATATTTAAGACTAAAATGAATATATTTTAGATCAATATAAATATATTTCACAACTAAATGTAATATTTGCATATTTATTATCAAAAAATCCCTCTAACTCACTCTAACTAACTCTAACTTCTAACCCTCGAATTAACTTATTAAACTAGCTAAGATTTAACATTTTCCATATTTGCCGAATATTTAATTTAAATATGGATGAATATTTTTTTGCTATTCCATTTTCTCGAAGTGTTCAATGCATACGATTTTTAGATTAACCATTGCTCAATTTTTCTCTTTTTAAACATATTCTGCTGTTGCCGTTGCCATTGCCGATTATGATTATTGTTATTACACTTATTCCACAAATTTTCTTACAAAATGTACTCAATTTTATTTTTATGTAGACCATAGCTCATAAATAATGAACGTAAGAAGAAGCATGAAACAGGACGAACAGGCTGCTGCTGCTGAGATGATGGGTGGATTCGATGAAAAGGAACGCGAATGGTGGGGGGAGCGGTGTCTGAGTATCCAGAAAGTGTGTGCTTACTAAATTCTTATTGCTTTCAAGTGTCACGTATCATTATCATAATTTTTTCGCCCTGACATTTTTAAGTAGCTGCCATTAATTTTTATAACTTTTACGGACAGAGAGAGCAACACGGCCCTCTTAACATTATTGGACCCCGGGGAGCGAGGGTTGGCAAGCTTGGCAGCTCTGTTCCTGTCTCTGTTGGCTGTCACATACTTAAACACCTTAGCTCTTACCTTGACATTCATATTCATAATTTATGGCTGCATTTGTTGGGCCCCCAAAAAAAGGAGCAAAAAATAGGTCTTACGGGTTGCATGTTACTTGCCGGCAGGAAGACTTTTTTTTGTTAACTTGCAATTAATGGTTAAAATATGTTTAATAACAGAATGCTGAGAGCCAAAAATGATACTAAATAATTTGCTTAAAGTAATTTCAGTTTCCTTTCAGGGAAAAATAATGGAGTGGAAGTATAATGTCGATTTAAGAAAATGAAACAATTAAAGATTTGGCAGAGTTTTTAATGCAATTTTGTTTAACTAGCTCGAGTCTGAGTAATCCATAAATTCACGATTCTTAAATGAAAGGGAAATTCGAGATTCTATCCTGACTACTTGGTACAGAAAACAACTTAAATCAATTTAAAACTGAATGGAATAATTTCCCACATATCAGAAATTTGTATCTACATATGTAAGTATCTAGGTAGCCCACGCTTGCCGTTTAATGTCGAAATAATTATATTTCAACATTCCCCGCAAATTTCAATAACAAGAGGCACACCATTTAATAGGTGTACTGGGAAACTGGCAGTCAATAAGCAAGCAATAGAGTAATAAAGTCCCTTAGAGTATTTATTTTTAACGAATTGAATGGAAAACTTTGTAAAAATTACTGTGGGGTAAAGACAGAAATGACGATGCCTTGAATATGCCTTGAAGATGCCTTGATGATGATGATGTTTGATAAACTTGCCCCTCCACAAACATTAAAAACTAATCAAACTTTTAAATACACTTCTACCGCAGTAGCAGCAGCAGCAGTAGCAGACTTAAGATTGAGATATAGCTAGGGTCGGTGGGTGGTCTGGAGGGAGTTCGTAACGCGCCGACACCCTGAACAATTCGACAGGCGTCTTAAGAAGCATCTCCCCTCGACATCGACTTTTATTTGTTGCCTCCTCTCTCTCATGCTGTGTGGCGGGGCTCTCCTTTCGTTTCGTCTTCGTATCTGTGTCTGCCTTTCTCTCTCGTTTTTTCGGCTTAACTTTAGCCGGACTTTTGCCTTGTTGTCAACGTCAACAGAAATTGATTGCTCACCAAGAATCTCAGCCACAGTCAGTCCCATCCCCCTTGGTCTTACTTTTTATACCATATTGGACTCTGCCTCTGTGGCGTTTTCATTTCATTCAGAGTTGAGTTTACTTTGACCAAAAAGTTATTCCCCCAGCAAGAAGAGAGAGAGAGCGCGCTTCTGAGTCTCAGAATTTCAGTATCTTCGTCTCTCATTCTTCAGTGAATTATCCTTAGACAGCGGACCATGGAAGCGCCTACTCCCCGGGACCTAAACTTTCACACAGTTTAGAAGCCAAAAGTTTAATGGAATTTGTCTATGCCATCGCCTTCCGGCCAACCCTCGCTCACTCCCCCTCTCCCTTCCATCTACCACTATGGCCACCAATATAAATAAAACGGCATTCAACTTGTTTTTAAAGCAATTAAAAATGCTTTAAGACTGCGCAAAGACCTGCCACCGCCACCAGCTTCCCGGCCTCTGCAACATGCTCCGCCTCTATGCCACTGGTAGAACGTAACACATGCGATCGCTGGGGGGTTTGAGGGTCGACTCGACTCAACTCGACTCTGGAACTGCAATTTTCATTTTGCGCTGTAAACACAAGTGAAGTTTTTAATTTTAAAATGACCTACACTTATTCTTGGGTCTTAATTCTTTTACTTTAGGGAATTTTTCGTGGTAAAAGAAAGGGCTATGATGGCCAAATTAAGGTAAGAGTGTAGCTCAGAATCAGTCAGAGAAACCGATATAAAACGGAAGACATGGACAGAAGATGGAAAATGGATATATGAAAGAGACAATTGTAGTGTATGAGCATATATGGCAGTAATTGAAGATATTTTCTGGACAAAATTAAGAGCTAAGAAGCGTAGTACAGAGTGCCATCAAATGACATATTCGACTATGTTCATGGAGCATAATCTTTTTTATATATGACATTAGCAGCCGGCGTTTGTTTACCCTTTCTGCGAGTTAAGTGACAAATTCAACACCCCCTCGCCAACCAAGGTTTTACACAGTTACATATGCCATGTGTGTATGTTTCGTGTATGTGTTTTTGAGGTAAATTAAATTAAAATGTGGGAATAATATTTGCGCCTTGTTAGTGTTTGTCGACGCTTGGCTGACTCTGAAAGATTCACAGATGACGACGATGACGAATGCTGCACGATGGGAACGTTGAGTGGGTAAGCAGGAGCAGAAGGAGGGGCGAACGGGGTTGCTAAAAATGTTTTGCATTTAATGACATTTAACAGGCGACGACGACCACGACCGACTCATAATTAAAATTCAAAATAATTATTTTAGAAAAGCTGGAAAAATCACATATAAAAAGCATTTTCTGGTCTTACTTTTTTTTTTTTTGCTTTTGAGTAAAGTGGCCGCGCAAGGCCAAAATCGTCTTGCCACCGGAAACACCCACTCCCCACCTCAACTGTCAGATTCAGATAAGCTATATTTATGTGGGATTCTTTTAGCCAAATCCAAGTTAATTCGTTTCCAAATTCGTTTTACGAAAAGGAATTTATCGATTTAATCTGAAGAAACGTGCAGAAAGTAGTTAAGACCACAGTTTCTCTCGGAAATCTATTTTCATCGCCGCAACCTCCCCCTGTCTGTCACACTCTTTAAGCAAGTATTTCTGTACTGTATGTAAATGTACATACACAAGAAGAAACTATAGTTTCTTGATGTACATACATATGTGTATATCTTTCTCTCTCTGTGTGTTTGTGTTCCACGAACAGTTGATAATGGTGCTAAGTATTTTGGCTCTCTGCATGTGTGTGAATGTGTGGCTCTGCGTGGGTATTTTATGTCTCCCAGTCGGACCTTGTGGAAATGATTGCGAAAAAGAAGCGTTATTTTTTACCTCCCTGGTAGACTTTGTAGCACCGATTCCCCAAAAGAAGCGTTCTTTCATGCATCTTCTTCCACCAAGAAAGAGTAAATGTACCCAAAACAGCTTACCGTTTTGGTTTTTTCCGTAGGCCAACATATATACCTCTTACTTTTGGAAGGTTTCAAGCTTTTCACGAAGTGGAAATTACCACAACCACCAGTTCTACATGCGTTTAAAAAGAACCGTTCCTACCTAGAACATAAAGGTAACCCTGGAAATTTTAAGTGAAAACGACAACAAAGTCCGACTGGGCTTCTCTGCTTCTGTGCAGGGAGGGGAGAACAATAAACAAGCCGCATTGTTCATACACCAGTTTGCACAGTCAGCCGTTGGCTCATACACACACTCACACACATACAATAATCTCTTTTTTTTCCATGGATACGCCATGGTGGGTGAAAATCTTAGAGAGACACGACTGGCCCGTACCAGTCAGCGAACTGGATCCGAGTCCGTCATGTAGGCCATAAGCTCCTCGGGTGGCGGAACGAACTCAGTTATGGAGCAGTACCTTGTGCAATGATGAAACACATGCACTGGATCCTCGCTCGCATTTATGTTATTTATTTTATACATATTTGTGTTTTATAAAAAGTAAAAAGTATTTGGCAATGCGCATCTACGACTGCAGCTAACCCTGAAACATTTTTCCTTGAGCATCGCTACCGCATCAGCCATTAAAGAAGATCGGCATCCAGTGAGACTCTGTGTCATACTTTTTGCTGGCCGTATATTCCTTGATCCGATTTAAAGAATGCCTTGAGCGAAATGTCTATAGTACTATAAATAAGCTAATCCATAATTTAGTCTTTCAAATCTTCCACATAAAATACTCAAACAGCACACAGTTTCTACAATTATTCGTGCAAAATGAATGATCAAAAGTGGCCGCACGAAGCGGCCGCTCAGCGAAAAGTACGGGGACAGTCGATGCTGCGTAGCCAAATCGATACCAAAATGAATCCCGAATACTCGGATCAAATGGTCTTGAATAATCGCACGCCCACATCGATAATGAGTCGCAAAGCCACAACTCTGGTGTTGCCAGACTTTTCACGCTTCACGCTGGCCAATATAGCATCACTGCCATCGCACAGTACCAACGATACAGTGACGACAAAGTCACATGCCTTGGACCAGCTGAGATCACCGATTTGCAAGTACACAGATCGTGTGGTGGATGAGATTCTAGTGCAGATTTTCGTGGAGCGACGAGGTGACTTCTCCATGACATCCTCCTGCTGTGAAAAGACAGTTGTCAAGTGGGTAAAATCCAAGAAGGACCTGCATGTCGACAAGCGTCTCAAGTACTGGCGGGAAATGATGCAGCGGCGCCGCAAGCTGCAGCTTCGTGTGCAGAAAGTAACGGGCAAGAATGCCGCTGAGGTGCTCTTTAATCGACGCACTACCCTGGAGAACCGTAACGAGCAGATGGTGAAGCGTCTGCTGGAGTATGCGGAGCGCATGCGGTGCGATCGGCTGATGGCCATGCCCGTGTCCACGCTGCGCGAGTTCCAGGATCCCTGTACATGTCAGATTATTCAGGAGCTGCCAGAAACGCTGCCCAAAGCGGAACGCGTTGGTTATAAGGATGTGGAGATCATTGGGGTGCCAAATGTGATCAAACGAGAGCTCCTAGGCAGAGAGGCAGTTGGACAGGAGCTTCGACATGCCTGGCTAAAGTCCAGCATCTTGGATAAGCATCTCGAGCGCCGGTTCTGTGACATTCACAACGTGCTGGACTTTTTTCCCGATCTCGACGACCTTCAAGTTTCAGGCATCAGTGTTGAGCGGCTCCGGGGTGGGCCCAATACCACCTTTGTGGATGCCCCATCCCTAAAGAACATCACGAAAAGCTCCTCGTTGCCTTTTGCGGAGGAGTGCGAATGCGAGGAGGATATCGAGGAGGATCCAATGCCAACCATAGGACAGCCTGAAGTGGCGCAGGTAGGGCTGCGTATCAATAGCAATGACTACATCCCAGCTGGCGCTGGCGCTGCTGAAGGCCTCAACGAATGCTACGAGCTGCTGACAAAGTTCTCCTGTGATCCCTTCGAGCGCAGTGGCAAGCACATCCTGCGGTTGACAAACATTGGCCAGCAGACGCTGTCCTTCACGTGGAAGCAGGGCGTCTACTACTACAATCGTGGCTCCCTGCTGCTGGCCAAGGACAATGAGTTCCTTTTTGACATTGAGAACTTTCGTCTGACGCATGGGGAGACCCGCGATCTGGTCGTCGTGTATCAGCCACGAAAGGTGGGCGTGGCCGTGGAGCTGTGGTTCCTCACAGTGGAGCCCCGAGTCTTTTGCAGCGGCAAGGAGTCGCTGATGATTCGCCTGCACGGTTGCTGTACGCCCCCCAAGGAGTACAGGGCCAAACTGAGGGAGCTCCACTGTGTGGCCATATGTAAGGGAAACACCGAAGAAGTGTTTCAATTGACCACAAGACTTGGCACTATGTCGCCCCTGATTGTGCCACAGCCCGCCTGTTGCCCGCCCTACGATCGCACATTGGATGAGCGAGAGATCTTTAATGCGTCGAATCCCGGCCATTTTTGCTTTCGGTTCGATGATCTGGAGGTGCTTAAGGTTCTGCACAAGCAACTGAAGAAGCCACGCGAACGTAAATGGGATCTGCATCTGGACACCATCAAGGAGTACATTATGCGCATCGAATCGTTTGATAATCGCGAGAGGATTTTTGAAATGTACACAGGGATTCTCATCAATATGCTGAAGCCATCATGCAGCCTGGACACCGTCGAACAGCTGGACACGCAGAAGCAACGCACGCGATTCATCTATGTGCGTGGTGTCATCTGCAATGGCATTGAGGAGTGGCAGGATCTCATATGCACCCTCGAGGACTCGTTCTTTAAGCCAGAGCTGCAGCGTTACTACATCAGCCTCATGCAAAAGGTCGAGGAGGAGGAGAACGGTGTCGAGGTGGTAGCTCAAGGGAATCGGAGCACATTGACATTCACACCGGCCGATCTGGAGAAACTGATCGAAATCTATGCCGCAGAAGATGTCGATCTCCCGAAAGAAGAGATCAAATCCGTTGTTATGTCGAAACTCTATCATTCGAAATACTTTCGGGATGCTCTGTTTATACAGACCTACTCCCATTTGTGCAATATAGCTGAGTATATTGTATCGGTCATAGAGAGCACAGATATTGTGCCAATATAGTTAGTTTTCGCTTGTTTTTCTTACGTTGATTCCTTAATTGAAAATCGTTTGCATACCCAACGAGAAGAGGTTTTAAAACTAAAAACGAGGAGAAAAGTTTGTAAGACGAGTCGTACGCGTCACAACTTTTAAACCGGTACTCAGTCAGTATATATGTATGCATGTACATATTTTCATTCGTATGCATGTACATGTGATACATGCATACATATGCACATGTGTTCACTTATGATTTTTTCAAATGTCATACTTTTAATTTTGTTTACATCTGCGATCAAGGCAGAGTGTGAGAGCGAGATAGTATGAGCAACAAAAATAAACAAAGCTGCTGGAAGGGGTGGGGGTAAGCTATATGTATGTCTAAAATAATGATCCAATCTGATCCACATTCGCTGATTTGATAAATAAAGCACTCCTCTACGGAACTACGTTTTTAGTTTACTCTTGTCTTCAAAATTGTGGATGTCGCTGTGTTTGAAGCTGCGGAGCTTTTTTGGCAACCCTGACTCCACATTTACGATAATTATTCTCCGTATTTGGGAGAGACGCGTATCTCGGAAAGTAAAAATTAGCTTATTTCGTGAAATTGAGCCGAAACTCGCTTATAATAAGCAATAATACGATCACCCGTGGTTACCCCACAACCTGATAAAGACGGCGGGACAAAAGTGGCAGTAGGTTCGTAGTTTTTTCGGATAACCTTGCCTCGCCGCAATGGCGGCCCAGCAAAGACAGTAACACGGAAGCTGGTGCTGGTGGAGACTCGAAAAAGAGGGAAGGAGACGCCAGACCTGTTTTTGCGGCAGGCGTAAAAATGGCGGAAAAAACAACAGCTACGACGACAAAAACCCCCCTCATGAAAGAGAAAGAGACGAGAAACAAAACTACCAAAACAATTACTAGTGAGAAAGAGATGGCGGATGTGGATGTTTGTCAGACGTCCGTGGGTACAAGATCAACAACAACAACTAACAACAGCAAAAACAACAACAACAACAAATAATAAGAGGGCCACAAAGACCCTTTTGAAGTGTACATAGACAAATTAAGCGATAATAATTCCAGGATTTCAATTAACCAGTTCGAGCTATCCGAACTGTTTCAAAAACTGGGACTTGGCGGTATAGAGGAGGTCGCGAGGATAGGCTATGGCAGGTGCAAGATTGTATGTAGGTCGGCCGACGGTGCAAACAAGCTTGTGGAAAACAGTGCCTACGCCGCCCACGGCTACTCTCCCCGAATTTAGCGGCACTTTGTGCAAAAGGCGGGCCTAATCTTTGGGATCTCTGGCCACCACTCGGAGGAGCAGCTCTCGGAGCTGATCATCTCGGACGTCCTCATAGAGGGAATACAACGTATTTCCAGAACAGACAGAACCTCGGCGGATAGGTTACCCACCGGCAGGGTCAAACTCTGGTTTAGAGGGAAGCAGCTGCCCAAGGAAATCAATTTCCTGTACACCAAGGTAGCAGTGAAACCTTTCGTCCAGTTTCGCCAATGCTTCAGGTGCTTTACGTTCGGCCATATGGCGCAGCACTGCAAGAGCCTGGCGAGATGTTTCAAATGTGGTCGGGACCACAGCAGCGACACGCTATGCTCGGGATTAAGCTGTGCAAGGGTAACCACGCGGCTACGCACCCGCAATGCGAGCCAAAGAGATGCAAAGCCAAAAGAGTGGCAGCCAGAAATTTGGAGTCGGCTAAGGCAGCTGCCAACATGGCAGAATGGAGGAACGCGATCAACGCAGATAGCCCTCAATTGAGTGAGAAATTTGTGAGAACAACGCCCGTGGTTTCATCTGTGGCCCAGGAAAAGCTTAACACACTGGGATCCATGCTTACAGCGTTCTTGGTGGAACCCATCAATATTTCCAAGGGGGGATTGGTGCAGAAGTTTTTTCAACAGATCTTGGAATATTTTAACACCTCCAATGCTGAACTCGACCGTTTGCAAATTGTTCAAGGGGTGGAAGCGGGATACCCAAACAAAAAACAATTAAGATTCTTCAACTAAAAATTCAAAGTCTGACTTACAACAACTAACAGCTCCTCAAAATTTTTCTAATAAACAACGAATTGACATTGCAATCCTTTCGGAGATCTGGGTTGTAAATAATGAGGACTGCAGTATCTTAGATTACAACTTCATCGGCAAGCCCAAAGAAGACGGCTACGGCGGAGTAGGAATCTATATTAGAAAGAAAATTAGATTTAGCATTCTGAAAATAGACTGTGATCTAGAGATCGTAGGTATTAAGACCCTGAACCTCAAAAACAACCTCAACATATTCAGCGCATACGCTGCGCCTTCAATGACACTTTCCCAATTCAAATCGGGCATTAAAAAGGTGTTCGAGCTTGCGGAGTCCCTAGACTACCCTTCAGTCGTAGGAGGAGATTTCAATGCCAAGTCTTCCATCTGGAGAAACCCTTCCAGTGACCGCAAGGGCCGCATCATCGAGAATGCTACTTGTGAGGAGGGATTTATCTGTCTTAACGACGGATCTCCAACTTTCTCCAGGAACCCTTCCCAATTCTCTGTTCTTGACCTCACCTTTTCCAATCACAAGAACGGTAGAATTGACTGGCAAGCCCTTAAATCCAAAATAACCAACAGCAACCACTTCCCAATCGTCATAACAGTCGAAGGTTTAGATGCCTCCATTCAAGAGAAGAAAGTGCTGCACAATAGAATAAATCGTATTTTAGGAGTAAGCAGTTTTACCAATCTACAAGAGCTCAACGATAAGGTCAAATCCCTGACCAGTAAAAACACAGTTACCATTCCCAGCAACAACAAGTATATTGCAAAAAAATGGTGGAACGAGGGTATAGAGAGACTGTTTCGCGTGAGAAATGCGTGCAGGCAAAAATACTATTACACCAAAAAATTTGATGATGCCAGGGCCACTATAGAGGCCGACCGCAACCTGCAAAATGAGATTAATTGCAGAAGGTCAAACTTCTCAAAGTTCATAGAAGAGGTTTCCCCTTCGCCCTCCATGTGGAGCAGAGTAAAGAACCTAAAGAAATACGGAAAAGTCAAAAACGTAGGGAACACATGGACAGACGAAAACGACAATGGCTTTCTAAAGACATAAAGACATGGTCAAAGACATCCCCTCCACTGCAAGCAGTAGACCCCCAGAGAACATTCCACCTCTGATTGGACCAGGCGACCCCGAACCTTTTCAGGATGCTGCAGCAACTTCCTGTTTGGAAAAAAACATAACATCTTTGAAATTATAAACAGGGTATGGCTCAGTGGCATCATACCAGAGGTCTTTCGTAGAATCAAGGTAGTACCAATCCCCAAGAAGAATGCGGACCCCGCTTCCTTCCAAAACTACAGACCTATTTGCCTAATAAACACCTTGTTTAAGTATATAGAGGTGTTGATAAAGTTAAACATATTTCAAGCATGAGCTTTTGCCGGTCAGATCCTACGCCTTCAGGAGGAACAGGTCCACGGCGCTCTGCATCAACGACCTGATCAACGAGGTCCTGGCTCTGAAGGCGAGAGGGAATCAGGTCGTGGCGGCCTGTCTTGACATACAAAGGGCATTTGACTGCGTAAGAGTCGACACGCTAGAGCAGAAGATGAATGTCATGCAGTTCGACCCGAATCACACTGCCTGGATTGCCAGCTTCCTGAGCAAGCGTCTACTCATCAAGGGCAAGAGTGAGGTTGAGGTGAACAGGGGAGTTAGTCAGGGCAGCTGTCTCAGTCCAACTCTGTTCAACTTGTACACCGCAGAACTGCACGAGATAAACGATGGCAATTGCTTACTATCTCAGTATGCGGACGACTTCTTTATTATTTGCTTCCACAAGGAGATTTCCATTGCCAAACGTATGCTCCTAGAACAAATAGACAGCTTTGAGGCAAGATGCAACAGGCTTAACCTTGCTTTCAACCCAGCCAAATCCAAAGTGGTTCACTTCAGCATCCGAAGAACCGAGCTGAACATTGAGCACCAATAAGTCGAGATTAGGCAAGTAGATCAGATAAAATATCTAGGCAGAACAATTTCAGCGAACAACTCAGCCTCAGTGCACATCGAGCAGGCCATTTCGGAGTCAAACAGAACCTGTGCGTTCCTAAGACTACTCAGTGGGTGCCATTACGGTATCAGCCCAAAGAGAGGGCACATAGTTTACAAGGCCTTTGTCAGAAGTAGACTAGAATACGCTTGCTCATCTTTCAGCAACTTGTCCAAATCCGCTCTAGCCAAAATCAAATCTCATTGTAACCACCACCTTAGAAAGTCACTAGGCTTAATCATTTGCAGCCCAATCCCGATTATATACCACATGGCAGGAGAACTTCCCCCGGAATACAGAATGAGATTCCTAGCGGCAAAAGAGTTAGCCATAGCATTTGTGTACAGTCTCCCAGCGAGTAGGACAGTGTCCCTAAACACGGGCTAGGCCAAGGCATTTCGGGAGTTCGGTGATATTCTGGAGACGAGGTCTTTGAGAGTACAACTTCGCATTGCACCAAACCGCACAAAACCTTGTCATCTCTGTCCGCCGAGTTGCTTGCAATTGAAAAGGCCTTCGACCATGCTATTTCCCGGGGGTCTTTTCGTATCGCCATCCTAACGGACAGCAGAAACGGGGCTCTAATACTGGCAAGGAGCATTCAGGATCATTTTATCGCTTATAAAATCAGGGAGAAGATCCGTCAAGCCCAATACCTAAAGAAGGTAGAAATCCATTTTATACCCGGCCACGCCAACATCCCTCGGAACACGGCAGACTCAGCAGCCAAAGAAGCACACAGACTGGGAAAATATACAGTCGTTAAATGGAATCTTAAAGATGCAATATGTGAGATACACCGAATACTGAAAGAAGAATGGGAGAGAGAGTATGCCAGCGTTAAACGCAGAGGATACTGCTCACTTTTTCCCTCTACCTCAACAAAACCATGGTTCCTAAATAGAAATAAGGTAAAAGCCATTGACGCTAAAAAGATCAATAGACTGCTTATCGGCAGTGCATTTGATAGGCACACACTTGCCAAAATGCACGTAGTCGCAAGTAACATTTGTGATACTTGCGATACTATCGATGACGCATCGCATATAATTTTTAATTGTACCAAGTACAACACAACAAGACTAAACCACCCATCGCTAAGGAAATATAATAATATCTATAAATTCTTCGAAAAAGAACAAATTAGCTCGTACCAAACTTTAATCGAGTTCATCGATAAAATTTGCGTAAAATTGTAACAAGTTACATATCTCGACGTGGCGATTTCCACCTTGTAAAGGCGGGCGGCCAAATAATCCCCCTCTACCCAAGGGTACAGCGGTAACATAAAACCTAAAACAAAAAATATATATATATATATTCTCCGTATTTAGTTTTTATTATTTTTGTTTACTATTCGAAGATTGAATACGATTTGAAGGGGTGTGGCCGTGAACTACGATTCGGTGTGTTACAATGTACAATGATTAAGAGCTCGATTAAAGTAACGGGTTTGCGTTGGACATAGAAAACAAAGAATTAATTGGACTGCTCGGAGATGCGCAGCGATCGACAATATTTTAGACTGCGAAGAAAAGGTCAAAGCACTGCAAAATAAACAGTACGAAGCGTGCATACATATGCGTGCGCTTCTATGCACTGTGAGAGGGAGCGATGAGCGGGACAATAGCTAAATAATATAAAAGAGTACAAATGTAAACAAGGCGAGCGGATCTTTACAATTATATATTTGCTGCTGCTCCGAACATACACCCCCGTTGAAAGACCAGGGCTTTTAACAGGATCCTCAACGGGTAGGAGGCACATCTTGTTGACAGCTCGACGAGTGGTTCCGGATGGTGTCCGCAGGACTTCAACTCGCACAGTCCCATCGCCTCCAGCTATGACCTCGATCACCCTGGCCAAAGGCCACTTCAACGGCGGCAGGTTCTTATCCTTGATGCAGACGACGTCGTTGACTTGAATCGAAGGCTGCGATGTGCGCCATTTGGCACGTTGTTGGAGCAGAGTCAAGTTCTCCTCACTCCAACGCTTCCAAAAGATTTACTGGGCACAATTGATTCGTTGCCAGCAATCCAATCTATTGATGTGTAGACCCGTTACGTCTGGCTTGGAAAACTCCATCAGCGGACGACCAATTAGAAAATGTCCTGGTGTGAGGACGCCAAGATCTTCAGGGTTTTCTGAAATAGCGATAAGAGGTCGAGAATTGATTACAGCCTGGATTTGGCAGACCAAGGTCCGCAGCTCATCAAAAGTAAAAAGGGAAGATCCCACGGAGCGATAGGTTAGGTTAGGCTGAGGCGTTCGTCGGGACTTCACAATCCCGACACACCTAGGCCGGTTTCGGCCCGTTGTGATTCCGCTTGGATCTTTTCCTCTTCTCCTCCCGTTTGTCAGGGTGTCAACAGTGCTCCCATCCAGATGCTCTCACAAAGTTTGCTATCTTCCTGGGGCCTATAGTAGCCATTTCTGAAATGTCGTTAAGAAAAGGTGAGCCCAGATATTTTAACCTCCTTCTACTGAGAGCCGGGCAGGAGCAGAACAGATGTTCTACTGTCTCCTGACAGAAGTCGTTGTAGGGGGCACCCAGCCTATTCGCATGGTTGCCTATTAGCCAGTGCCCTGTAAGAGAGCGAATGACTATGCTACACCTATGTCTGCTTAGTTTGCATAGTTCAGCGGTGCGTTTTTTCGAGATGTCTGGCTACGTTTGTCGGGTGATGCGACAGCCCGTGACCTTTTTCCAGCCTAGAAGGCCTAGAAGGGGGTGTCCTTAGTCCTATGAGGTATTATATTAGTGTCCCTAAAGATCGCTGAGTGACCATATGGTCGTGACGTCCATAGGTCCGAATCTCGCAGACGTATTGCTGCCCTTGTTGCCTGTTCCTTCCCTGCAAGGTCTATGCCCTGCAGGCATAGAATGGCATTTAGTGCGTCATTTGGTGTGGTGCGGAGAGCGCCACTGATGCAAAGAGTGGCCGTTCGTTGGACCTTTGCCAGTTGAGCGGTGATTGTCTTTTTTGACAGAGCCGGCCACCATACTGTGACTCCGTAGAGCAGTATTGGTTTGGCAACAGCTTGGTATATCCATTGGGCTATACGTGGGTTCATGCCCCATTTTAGTCCGATGGCTTTTTTGCAGATGGATAGGGCCTTATTTCCAATTTAACTTCCTGTCTATTACCAACCCAAGGTAACTGGCACTGTCGCTAAAGGTTAACGTACATTTGTTTAGTGTTGGGGGGTTGAGTGGCAGAGTTTTGTACTTGTTAGTGAATCGCAAAAGTTCCGTTTTCGAGGCATTTGCCTAATCCGCACGATCTTGTCCATTCTGACAATCGAGCTAGTTTTGTGGTCATAAAATTACATAGTGTTTGAGGGAATTTTCCCGTGAACATTAAGACAACGTCGTCTGCATATGCCACTACTTTGCAACCACCCCCCTCCAAGTCACATAGAATCTTATTGACTGCAATGCTCCATAGGAGGGTAGACAGGACACCTCCTTGCGGTGTGCCTCTGTTTACATACCTTGTCTGAGTGGACGAACCCATTGATGATGTCACCGTCCTGCATGTGAGCAATTGATCGATGAGCATCACCAAGTGGCAGTCCACCCCCAGGTCAGTCCTGGCAGCCGTAATGGCTCCTGGCTCGACGTTGAGGAAGTCCGCTAGGGAGTATTCCTTAAAGTATAGAGCCTTCTCTATACCTGAAATCACTTCATGTAGGGCCGTTTCCGTGGATTTACCTTTCCAGTATGCATGTCGTTAGTCTGACAACATCTGAGGGTTGATGATTGTCCTCAGATGTAGACCTTTCAAATGTTCTTAGGAGAAAGGAGGTCAGACTAATCGGTCTGAAGTCCTTTGCCGTCGTGTAGGAGGCTTTTCCCGCTTTGGGGATGAACACAATTTCTGCCTTGAGCCATGCTTTAGGAATCTTCCTACCTTTAGTATCTTTTTGAAGATACATTGTAGCCAGCGGATAGGTTGGTCCCCAGCTCTCTGAAGTTGAGCTGGGATCGCCTTGTCAGGACCTGGCGATTTGAACGGTTTGAAGCTGTTCACCGCCTAGCAAATGTTCCGTTTTGTGAGTAGGTGCGCCATCGATGTGGCTGGGCACGGTGAAGCACAGGGGCGATCCGGTGGTTCGGTGGTTGTGCACCCTGGAAAGTGGGTATCGAGTAGGATGTGTAGGGACTCCTTGCTGGAGTTAGTCCATGCACCATCTGTACTCTTGATGTATCCCACAGAGGTATTCGTTTTCGAGAGGATCTTGCGCAGCCTTGCGGCTTCTGCCGTTTCTTCGATTTCGGTACAGAATTTTTGCCAGGAGGCTCTTTTCGCTCTCCTAGTTTTTTGTAAAGGGCAAGGCTGGTGTTATAGCCTGCTCATAGATTAGCCTCGTTGCTGTTTTTGGCTCTATTAAAATTAGCTCTGCAGCTTTTACGTAGGACTTCAAAGGTCTTCGACCACCAGGGGGTTTCTTTTTCCCTCTTGGTTTGATGGGGGGACACGCGGCCTTAAAGGCTTTATTACATGCCTCCCTGAATCTATTTACAAGACTGTTAAGGTCGTCTTGTGTATCAGGGCATGTTGATGCTTTTGGGGGAAGAAGTTCTTCCAGGGTTTTAGAATATGCCTCACAGTTGGCTTTCCTTGGGTTTATATAACTATCAGCTATTGGGTATTCGAGAGATATTATCGTCTCTATGTACCTAAGGAGTGCTCTTCTAGTATGCTATGGGACACTAGGATGAGGTCTATGACCTCCTGTCGGTTCTTTATAATGAAGGTGAGGTCATTTCCCTGACTACAAAGAACAAGATTCGAGTTTAGGATGAAGCTGAAAAGTGACTCACCCCTTACATTTATGTCCAAACTTCCCCATTGGGTATGGTGGGCGTTGGCATCGCAACGTATCAGTAGGCCTGTGTTTGACCTCTCGCTGTCGCTGGTTATTTTGTTGACGAGGTCGCTGGGAGGGTCACATTGGTCGTGAGCCATATAGGAAAACACCACTCTGAGGTGTGCCCCTTGCAGCTCTAGGCTAGCTGCTGTGTTGTCGCCATCGCTAAAATTATGGAGCAGAAACATGTTTGCATGCTTTCTAGCTAAAATGCAGGTGCGAATTTTACCTTCCTTAGGTGCTAAAATCAGCTTGTAGTTCTTCGTCGCTAATCCACAGACCTTGTCTCCTACCACCCAAGGCTCCTGGATTAGGACTACGTCGCCTCCGCTCGATTCCAAACGGAATAGGAGGGCAGCAATTGCTGCATTACAGTGGTGGAGATTTATCTGAAGGAGACTCAGAGGGATCCTTTCCTATCTCCACCACTGTATTGTCGGCGTCCGACTCGCCGGAGCTTTCGTTTCGGCACATTGCGTCGAACTCCAGCATCAGCTCCGACTCTAGGGAGTCACCTTCTTGGGCCAACTCCAGCTCGTTGTCGGGTGCCTCGATCTCTGAGGCAACATCCTGCTCGACTGGGTTGTCGACAGGACGCACCCCGGCCGCTGCATCCGACTTGTCCACCTTTACGGTGACAGAGCTGAACCCAAAGTTGAGCTCATTTTTGGCTGCCTCTATCGGGGCCAGCGACTCTTTGTTGATAGCATAGCTTTTTAGACGAGAGATGCGGTGATTTCGTACGACTGTTGAACTTCTGAACGCATCCAAAAAAGCGCATCATGACTCCGAATGAGTTAATGTGCTCTAAAGAAAGCGAGATGTTGACACGCTCAGACGATAAACGACGAAAGAGTGGTGGCCGAGTACCCTCCACCACACGAGTGTTAGTAACGAAATGCTCCTCGCAATGATGCTCCTTCTTTGCAGCCCGAGCGATCGGTCCAAATGTCTGCTCCACTTCTCAAAATTGATGAATCAACTCATTGGGTTGTACTAAACGAACATGTGTTGTGGGCGAAATGCAAGCCCGAATGCAAGGCAGCCAAAGACTGTGCGGCGATAAACGACGATAGGTAGGGGGGCGATTGCCCGCCCGAATGATCGCAATATGATACGATGTTCCCGCAATCCGAAGATTGTGCTGCGAGAAACGACGAAAGCAGAAGCCCGCCACCAGATATGATCCATCCGAGATGTGTCTTCTGCAGTGACGGCAGTCCAGGCGCCAGCTGAATTTGTCCCACACACAGCAACTTGAAGAACAGTCCAGCTCCGATTAGCAGGTCAATCCGTAGCGGCTTATGGAACGAAGGGTCAGCAAGCTGGATATTCGATGGGATATTCCAATTAGCGGTGCTAATTGAGATGCTAGGTTGATGGTCCGTGATCCTCTGGGCAACGACGGAAGTGATGCTAGTGGTGAAGCGATTTGATCTTACGAAGTTTAGCTAGACGACTAGTTATGAAATGTAATTGCGATCCCGAGTCCAAAAGTGCGCGGCATGGCACGAAAGTTCCAACGCTGTTTTTTACGAGAACTACGACGGTGGCTAAAAGCACAGCATCAGAATGACTTTGGGATATTAGGACTTGAGGCAACGAGGACGACATGGCAACCATGGCGGTATGACTTGGATGTTGGATATTCATAGAAGCAAATTGTAGTGTAATCAGTTGGACGAATGAAATGCAAAAGCGTGTGGTGCTTCGATCGGCAAATGCGCAGGGACCGGATTTACAATCCTTCACATGATGGCCTTTTCGTAGGCAATTAAGGCATAATAAGAGCCGTTTTTCTTTCACTTGACGATCATTCGGCGACAGAGGTGTAAACCGTGGACAATTGGCAATTATATGGTTCGTGCCCTCGCATAACACACAAGAAATGGGGGCGCTCGATGCGACGAAAGATTTTCTTTGATGCATACTCACGGTTTTTCCGGACTTGCCAAACTGATCTTGCCCTTGCGTCGATTGATCCGCATTTTCAAGCGTCCGACATCTTTTTTCCAAAAATCCCGACAATTTTTCCCACGTCGGCAGCTCTGATTCGACGAAGTATCCTCCCATCTGCTCTGAGTGGCCTTGTCCAGCTTCTGAAGTATTGTTTGTACCAGAATACAGTCGGCTACTTCTTCCTTACTAGCCAGCGATTCTATTCCACGAATATTTGAGGTGACTCTGTCAGTCAGTTCCCTCAGCCTGCCCACCGATACGTCCGCCTTCTCCAACCCAAATATCCATCTGATGTGTGCCTGCAAAATAAAACATTTATTATTAAAGCGACGCTTTAAAATATCTAATGCCACGATATAATTGCCTCATTTATCTCCAATGAGCTGATGGTATTGAGGGCTGCGGCACTCAAACAGGAACGCAGATGCTGCAGGTTTCAATAAGGGTCAGCTCGGACTCCTTGTCAATGATCGCGGTGAACATTGAGAAGAAATTGGCCCACTCCGTGTAAATTCCAGTAAATTTTGCCAGCTCCAGCTGAGGTAACCGAGATCGATTGGCCTTAACGACGATTGATTGGGATGCACTTGAGTTGTGGTTGGGGACCGACATCCAAACTCGAGCTGAAGAATGGTCCGCAATGATAATACGGACGCGTCAAATCGTGCAGTTATTTCACTGAACCTGGACTCAAAATCCGCACTCCTCTCAGCTGGTGTGTGCCACAACAAAATTCGTACTCATCCATTTGGCACAGCTTCTCAATATCCATATCCGTGCGTATTGATTCTCGCCTATCGAAAATAGATCTAGTTTTCCACTTCAAAAATGTAATCTGGGACGAAATCTGGGAATTGTGTGCTGTGTTCGCACTAAAGCTTCCACCACTTGGAGCAGCGCCAAATGCCACCGACTCGCTATGTGTTTCACCAGCCTCATTTGCCATTGCAAACGATCCACTTTTTCAATTTTTTTTTCTATTTCCCATTTTTCGGTGCTAGATAGTTGACGCGGAGTGTATTGGTCACAGTTAAATACGAATTTTCAACAAGCGATACAAGTTCAAAAGTTTTTGTGTTCACTTTTGCGGCACTTTTTATTTGCGATGCTTATGCACCGGTAGAGCGATCGAGAGAGTGCACTGATTTCGAGTTCGAATTCGAGAGAGAGTTCTTCCAACCGGTCACGAGAGATGGCTGAAGCAAACGACGAAAGAGTAGACGAAACGAGAAGGGACGTGTGAGACACTTCTTACGAGTCACAACTTTTATACCCGGCACTCAGTACTACATCTGCACCTAAGCGGAAGAGGGATTTAGATTTCTATATCTTGTAGCTTTGTGAGGTTTATGTCCTTTTGCGGAAGGGCCGGGCTAATTTTTGAAATACACTGGTTTCAGTGCGAGCATACAGAAGACAGCATGCAACATTTGGTGGCTCTAGCTCTTATGGTCTTTGAGACATGCAGACATACGACATAGAGTCGGCTATTAATGCTGATCAAGAATATATATACTTCTGTGCGTTACAAACAACCGTTATTCGCACAAAGACAATATACCCTATTTACTCTTCGAGTACCGGGTATAAAAAGCTAGAAAGAGAAAGAGGAAAGCCATCTAGTGGTCATGATGGGGAATATCCATCAGGAGGCGCCGCCATCTGGGCTCCTGGCTTGGGGGTCAAGAGAAAGAGCAGATAATGGCATAAATCATTTAACAGCCTTAATTGTCAAGGAAGAATTTCACCTCTCGGAAATGCAGAGACGAATGAGCTAAAATTGTTAGATAAAAAGATAAAATATGCTCGTACAATTTTGGATAGATTTTTAGCAATACTTCATAAAGAAATAGTGGACACATGACTTCAACTTTTCCCGAGTTTTTGAAGTCAACATTTCGTAAAAAATACCTCGCAAAAATCAAAATGTTTTCATTTTAAGGGACAATTTTTTTTCAAATAATAAGCTAAGCCCCCAAAGTTTTTGGGTATATTATTTTATTATAGAAGATGCATTATAGATGCATTTATCAGATTTACAGAATGGCTAAGTTCATTACAACTAGATGTGCCACGCTAAAAAAACCGTTACAAAAAAATACTAGAGTTTAAAAATGCATTAAAAGAAAAATTGTTTTGCTATAGAAAAAAGCCATAAGTCTTAAAAAAAATGTAAAGTCAAAGCGGGGAAAAAGTTGGATTTTGTCGAGTAATGTTATACTTTGCCTTCGGCTAGCTGAATGATAGGAGATCGGGGAACTGAAGGGGTTATTCCGTAATGACTTGGTGGTCCTAAAATTACCATGGAAGGGTGAGTAGTTTTTCCCGCGATAACACCTGAGGCGGAGCAGCGTTCCAGAACGAGCCGGAAGAGAGAGAGAGAGTACATGTGTGTTCGTGTAATGTTCCCCTTTTATGTCTCGTCTATGTTATGCATTCTATGTTTTGCATTAATGCAATATTTACAATGCAGCAGTATCTCGCAAATTAGAAAAATTTTGTTAATGGGGTGATTTAATGTTTGGTAATTTTTTCACAGAATATGCTAAATAAACTATTAAAATTAGTCGTGCCGGCATATTTTAACGCACAAAAATTTGTTATATAAATATTTCATTAATTTAACTTAACAATTTAAAGAGTTTTACTCAACTCATAGAAAAACATTATACATTTTTTTCACATTTTTATTAATCTGTAATTTTACCTTCAGTCATCACCGTCACCGTCACCGGCCTCCCCACATTTTCAATGTGTTTGAGTTAACGGGAAACTGCAGAAGCTCCAGCTCCACCACAACCCCCTGCACTCCACTTCCGGCATAAACAAAACGAGAGAAACATTTTGTATTGATTTCCCTCCAAAAACAAAAACAGGGAGAACAAGAAATCTACGATTCCGCCCAAGCAACAGGAGAGTCACAGGAGGAGCCAGTGCCACGCCTACGGGCTGCCTTTACCGTCCGATCCACCCGCATTTCCCTTCCATAAGCAGCACGCCTCTATCCACCAGCCATGTCCAATCCCAGACAAACAGAGGGCAGCCAATCCCTCGAGGAGCTGCGCATGGAAGTGGAGCGTCTGACCCGAGAACTTGACCAGGTATCCTCCGCCAGCGCCCAGTCTGCCCAATATGGCTTGTCCTGTTGGAGGAGAAGTCGGCGCTGGAGCTCTACGATAACACACGGCACGAGCTGGACATAACGCAAGAGGCCCTAACAAAGTTCCAGAGCTCACAGAAGGTCACCAACAAGACGGGCATCGAGCAGGAGGATGCACTGCTCAATGAGTCCGCGGCCAGGGAAACCTCGCTCAATCTGCAAATCTTTGACCTGGAGAACGACACAAAGCAGATGCGCCATGAGCTGGCGAGTGCGATCGCATGCTGCAGGAGAACTCGGACTTTGGTCGTGACAAGAGTGACAACGAGGCGGAGCGACTGCGTCTCAAGTCCGAGTTAAAGGATCTAAAGTTTCGGGAGACGCGTATGCTCAGCGTGTACTCGGAGCTGGAAGAGGAGAACATATCGCTGCAGAAGCAGGTCTCCAATCTGCGTAGCTCACAGGTGGAGTTTGAAGGTGCCAAACATGAGATTCGTCGTCTCACCGAGATGGTTGAGCTGCTGAATCAACAGGTGGATGAGCTGGCGAATCTCAAGAAGATTGCCGAAAAGCAAATGGAGGAGGCTCTGGAGGCATTGCAGCGGGAACGCGAGGCAAAGTATGCGCTGAAGACGGAGCTGGATGGCCATTTGAATCTCGAGTCCATGTATCACATCAGCAATCTGGCCTACAGCATACGCAACAAGGAGGCGAGGAGGAGAATCTAGCACTGAAACGCCTGGACGCTGACCTGAGCACCGAACTGAACTCTCCCGATGGCACCAAATGCGATCTCTTCTCCGAAATCCATCTGAATTAGCTGAAGAAGCTCTAAAAACAGCTGGAGAGCATGGAGAACGAGAAGACTCATCTGACGGCCAATCTGCGGGATGCTCCAACGAGTCTGGACAAGTCACAAAACGAGTTGCAGAACTTCATGTCCCGCCTGTCACTATTGGCCGCCCATGTGGATGCTTTGGTGCAGCTGAAGAAGCAGATCGATGTCAAGGGCCAGACGGCTGGGCAGGACCAGAAGGACGAACTGCAGCAGCAGCTGCAGGCAATCATCTCGCAGTACGCCAACTGGTTCACGCTCTCCGCCAAGGAAGGTAAGTAACTAACCTTTACTATAACCAACTCTCCGCTCGAAGGCCTCAAGACTAACATTTCCGAGCTTCAAAAGGGCCTGAACTACACAAATGCCACCACCACGTTGCGCAATGAGGTGACCAATCTGAAGAATAAGCTCCTGGCCACCGAGCAAAAGTCCCTGGATCTGCAGAGCGATGTGCAGACCCTCACGCACATCTCCCAGAATGCCGACCAGAGCCTGGGCTCGGCTCGCAGCAGTCTGGTGGCCCTCAGCGATGATCTGGCTCAGCTTTATCATCTGGTCTGCATTGTCAATGGGGAGACTCCCACGCGTGTACTACTGGATCATAAGAGCGATGATATAGCTTTGAGAACGATCTGCAGGGTTTGGCCGATTCGGTGGAGATCAAGAAGTATGTGGACGCGGTCAGCGATCAGATCAAGCATTTGAAGACAGCTGTGGAGCATAACATCGATTTGAACAAACAAAAAGTTCGCTCCGATAAGGGAGATGCTGTGGAAAAGGGCAACAAATGGAAATGGAAGAGTTGCTGGAGCAAATAGTCAAGGTCAAGAGTTTGCTGTCCGTAAAACGTGAACAAATCGGAACCCTGCGCAATGTGCTCAAGTCAAACAAACAAAGCGCCGAGGTGGCTCTCACCAATCTCAAGTCCAAGTACGAGAACGAAAGATTATTGTAAGCGACACCACGTCCAAGCTGCGTAACGAGCTCCGTTTGCTCAAAGAAGATGCAGCCACCTTCTCCAGTCTGCGTGCCATGTTTGCTGCACGCTGCGAGGAGTATGTCACTCAGGTGGATGATCTCAATCGTCAACTGGAGCTGCTGAGGAAGAGAAGAAGACACTCAATCAGCTGCTGCGTCTGGCTGTCCAGCAGAAGCTGGCCCTCACCCAGCGTCTGGAGGAGATGGAAATGGAACGCGAAATGAGTCATGTGCGTCGTCCGATGCCACCGCAGAGTGCCACACGCGGCAAATCCTCATTCAGTACACGTCCATCGAGCAGGAATCCAGCGAGCAGTAATGCAAATCTCTTCTAACATAAAATCAGCGTGCAGCGTAAACTTTTGGCTTTAGTTTATACTTTGCTTAAGTTGTAAGTTCGTTGGAGTTCCTTCAGACAGAGAGAGAGATTTATAAAGAGATCAGCCCTGCAGCAATACACAAAACTTACTGCAGATTGTAAACGATTTGAGAAAGAGATTTATAAAGAGATCAGCCCTGCAGCAATACACAAAACTTACTGCAGATTGTAAACGATTTGAGAAACAAGCTATAACTATTCTCCATCTAACTACTATGACTATATATTTGTTTGTATTGTATTTGTATTTATTGAAAGTTTAGTTAGAATGAAAGTTTTGTGTTAGACAAGATCGAAAGGAAGCCGGAAGCAGTAAATGGTTATAGTTAAGGTTAGTTACTTAAACTTCCAATTAATTTAATTGAAACAAAACAAAAAGAGTGAGGTAAACGAGAATTTAAAACGTAACGAATTGTTTTTTTCTAAATGCGAATCACGTGTACTATATGTATTCGAAAGCGTCCTAGTTATACCCGGTAATCGAAGAGTAAATAGGGTATACTGTATTTGTGGGGAATAACGTTTGTATGTAACGCGCAGAAGGAAACGTTTCCGACCCCATAAAGTATATATATTCTTGATCAGCATTAATAGACGAAACGATAGAGCCATGTCTGTCTGTCCGTCCGTCCGTCTGTCCGTTTGTTTGTCGGCTCGTTCTCAGAGACTATAAGAGCTAGAGCCACCAAATTTTGCATCCAGACTGTTATATGCTCACACTGAAATCAGTGTATTTCAAAAATGAGCCGCGCCCCCTTCCGCCCCCGCAAAAGGGCGAAAACCTCCCAAATCTACAGTTTTGAAGATAAAAGAAAACTAAAAACGCTATTCCGTACGGAATGGCCATATCTATCAGATCACCAAATTGGGATCCGATTGGATCATTATTATAGCCACAATGAAGAAATTAATTTCCAGTGGCTAAACCCACCCTGTCCCGAAGCTTTTGTTGTTTTTTTTACATTCTCTCATTCAAACTCATGCCCTCCCCCTGCCGATGCCTCTACCGACTTTTAACCCACCCCGTCCCACAGCTTTTATTTGTTTTTTTATACCCGGTACTCGAAGAGTAAATAGGGTATATTGTATTTGTGCGAATAACGGTTGTACGGCGTTTCCGACCCCATAAAGTATATATATTCTTGATCAGCATCAATAGCCGAGTCGATGGAGCCATGTCTATATGTCCGTCTGTCCGTCTTGTTTGTCTGCTCGTTCCCAGAGACTATAAGAGCTAGAGCCACCAAATTTTGGCTCCGGACTGCTGTATGCTCACACTGAAACCAGTGTATTTCAAAAATGAGCCACGCCCCTTCCGCAGGAAATGGCCATATCTATCAGATCACCAAATTGGGATCCGATCGGATCATTATTATAGCCACCACAATGGAGAAATTAATTTCCAGTGGCTAAACCCACCCTGTCCCGAAGCTTTTGTTGTTTTTTTTACATTCTCTCATTCAAACTCATGCCCTCCCCCTGCCGATGCCTCTACCGACTTTTAACCCACCCCGTCCCACAGCTTTTATTTGTTTTTTTATACCCGGTACTCGAAGAGTAAATAGGGTATATTGTATTTGTGCGAATAACGGTTGTACGGCGTTTCCGACCCCATAAAGTATATATATTCTTGATCAGCATCAATAGCCGAGTCGATGGAGGCATGTCTATATGTCCGTCTGTCCGTCTTGTTTGTCTGCTCGTTCTCAGAGACTATAAGAGCTAGAGCCACCAAATTTTGGCTCCGGACTGCTGTATGCTCACACTGAAACCAGTGTATTTCAAAAATGAGCCACGCCCCTTCCGCAGGAAATGGCCATATCTATCAGATCACCAAATTGGGATCCGATCGGATCATTATTATAGCCACCACAATGGAGACATTAATTTCCAGTGGCTAAAACCCACCCTGTCCCGCAGCTTTTGTTGCTCTTTTTACATTCTCTCATTCACACTCTGCTTCTGCTTCACTCGGCCCCTGCCTCTGCCTTCCCCTTGGCGATGACTCTTCCGACTTTTAACCCACCCCGTCCCACAGCTTATATTTGTTTTTTTTTTTTTGTGTGCGGGCGCTGCCACTGCCGCGAGTCTGCAGTGTGTGGGTCAAAGGAAGAGCGGCGAGCTGAAGAAGCGTGTTTGTGTGAGAAGTGTTGTAGATGTAGATGACAGTTGAAGAAAAAATTTTAATTTTGACAAAACACCGCTAAGGTTCAGATGCACTATTGTCCCAAAGACCAGTTGTGGTGGCCAAAAGCTAATTTTTAAAAGTTTAAACCAAGAATGGGGTTTTAACGCTCTGTATTAGAAAAAGAGTGACCATCAAAGTTGCTTACAAGAAATTTTCATAGATGGCGCCACTTTCGAAAAGTCTGATGTGAAACCTAGCGGTCATTATTGCATAGAATGTGCAGACCATTGGACCATCAAAGTTGCGTACAAGAAATTTTCATAGATGGCGCCACTTTCGAAAAATTTGCTGTGAAACCTATCGGTCCAAGAATGTACCAATTTTATTGCTGTTTAAAATATCTCATAAATTGGAAAATATTAACTGATCCAATTAGTTTGATGCATTTTATTTAGTAGGCTCTTACTACGTGTTCTGTAATGTGAACGATATCTAGTGGTTGGCGGGTATAAAAGTTGTGGCACGTAAGAAGTGTCTAACACGTCCCTTCTCGTTTTTGTGTGCGGGCGGTGCATCTGCCTTTGCCTCGAGCCTGCAGTGTGTGGGTCTAGGGAAGGGCGGTGTGCTAACGGAGCGTGTTGGTGTGAGAAGTGTTGTAGATGTAGATGACAGATGAAGAAAAAATGTAAAATTTGACAAAACACCGCTAAGGTGCAGATGTAGTACTGAGTGCCGGGTATAAAAGTTGTGACGCGTAAAAAGCGTCTCACACGTCCCTTCTCGTTTTATATCAATTTGATTGTTGTTAAGTTTCGCGTTGAATTTTGAATTTTTGTTATCAACGCTTGACGCAAGCGAGGAAAAGTCAAACAAAACGAGAGAAATTGATAAACAATATTGTTGTTGAACAAACGATATTGGGATTGGCAATTGTGGAATCATGTATTAATTGGCCTGCCCTGCCCGATAACCAAGAGTATTTTCACAAGGGATTACAGTAGTACGCCCTAACATGAACAAGAGGAGACCCTGCCTCCTCGCCGAAATTTATATTATTATTGGTGTTTGCAAGCCATTGTATTACCAACAATGTAGCAAACAGGCTACAAAATCTCAAAGATGATTCTGAAGATGATTATTTGTATTTATAGAGCGGCACTGGGGCCTCGCCAAAATGAAGAAGTTGTAGGAGATTAATTATTTTTTGCAATGGAGAAAAAAACCTAGTTTTTTTGTGGTTCACATTTAGCATTAATTGCAGAAATTGTTTATGTATGATTTGTGCATTATTGTTTAATTTAATTAATAAATTGCTAACACACAAAAATATCATCTGACATTAATTTGAACAATCGTATGAAGCGTTAAAACACTACGAATAGCTCGGGGACTCCCAGCTTTTGATTAACGAAATGGCTAAGCACACATTGTGAAATATTTCGTCAGGAATAGTACTTATCGATCTTCTTTTGGCCGTTCAAATGGAAACAATACTACAAAGAACTTAAGCATTTTGGCATCTTGCTAATTAAGAAAATATGTACATACATACACATATATTTTATAGGGTCGGAAACGTTTTCTTACGTGAGGAACGCACATTTCCCGACCATACAAAATACCCGATTTACTCTTCAAGTACCGTGTATAATTAGCATTAACCCAAAGCGAAAAAGTTGGCGAAAAATTGTGCTTTATTTTGGCTTTGTGTCGTGCCTTTCTTCGCTGAACGAAATTGCAACAAACATGCAAATATATAGTTTTAATAAAGTCCTGGAGCAGCAGGACCGTTCGCTCCCTCTCTCCCTCTCTCTATGTCGCACTGCAAGCAACTCTACAAAAATACAAAAAAAAGGCAGAAATAGTAAGGGTATTTTTGGTAGTTTTGGTTTTAACACACTTTTCAGATCGATGAAAAATGTTCAAAGCTCAATGAGGCGTTTCGGCACATCCAAATGATGTAACGAAAGACTTTTTTAGAGAAACACTAATACTTATAAGAAATTGTATAGAGAATTATCCTTATTCTTTGCATTGCAAACCTTTCCTCAAAGTCTGAGGATCTTTTTCTATGGTAACAGACAAGTAAAAACTTTCCACAAGGCATTTGACAAGGTAAAAGTTGCCGTTGCTTTCGCAGGTTGTTTTTGTTACAGTTTTGTTGTTAATTTGTTGACAGATGTGCGGGGCAGGGAGATGGCTGTGGAGCTGTGGACGGGGGCGTCTGGCTGGGACGGCACTGCTATGACATAAAGAACATTGGGGCAGGGGATATGAAAAATGTGAATTTGAAATTTATGTTCCAACAAAACACTTTTACGTAAATTCCGTGTTTTTGCTACTTTTTTATTCACCGTATCCCCCGTGTCGTCAATGAGCCCAATTTATATGCAATTTGTTTGGCAAAAAGATGGATAGAGAGATAACTGGAGAGGAGATAAAGCAAGAGACAGGGTAAAAAAAACATACCATTCTGTTAAAAAAATGGATGTGATATCTGATTTGTATATATCATTTAATTTCCACTGCTTTCAGTACAAAAAATATTAAGATATGTATAGATATGTAGATACATTCATATGTATGTACATATGTTTTGACATATGACACTCACCAGGAATTTCATCGGTTGATCTCTAATTATAAAAAAGTAATTATTACCAGTTGGAAAAGATGCACCCGGTACTCAAAGAGTAAATAGGGTATATTGTATGAGTGGGGAAAACACGCACAAGGAAGCGTTTCCGACCCCACAAAGTTTATATATTCTTGATCAGAATCAATAGCCGAGTCGATTTAGGCATGTCTGTCTGTCAGTCCGTCTGTCTGTCCGTCCGTCTGTCCGTCCGTCTGTCTGTCCGTCATTGTGAGCGCCTAGTACTCAGAGACCATAAGAGATGCTCACACTGTTACGAAATCAAAATTTCAAAAATATTCTTCGCCTCTTTCTGCCCACACAAAGGGCGAAAGTCTCCTCAATTTTGAAAATAAAAGATAAGTACCTCCATTCTGTAGGGAAAGACCATATCTATCAGATTACCGAATTGGGATCCGATTGGATCCTTATTATAGCCAGAAGGAAGATGTGGTACTGAGTACCTGGTATAAAAGTTGTGAAGTATGAAGTCTGACAGGAATTTTTCTTCTTTTTTTTACACAACTCAAGTATCTTACATATGGTTGTAATAATCTTTGTCATTCTTTACAGCTAATAAATGCATATATAAAGTGTACCCAAACACTTATTGTTTCAGTTTGCCGTTTGAAAAATATTAAGTTTTAAAATGCAAAAATGTTGATTTTTTTGAGTGTTTTTTTACGAAATTCCACCTACATTGACGTTGTCCATCTCTTTCTCTACATACTCATGTTGATAGGCTTACTGGATGATTAGTGTATATTTAGCCAATACAAATTTTAAAGTGTATGTAAATTAAAGGCCACTTTCGAAACCTATTTTAGAACCTCGTAAAACAATCCGGCAACACATGCAAAAATAGATACGAATATTGTTTTATTCTTCACGGAATGACAATTTTCATCAGTTATTCCATTTCTGCATAGTTACTTTATTTGTATGGCTTTGCATATACACTCAGTTTCTTTGAATCAGAATCAGAAAGTAGAAACTTGAAAGGTTTATATAAAAAAGCAAAAAAAAATTAATTCTTAAAAAAAAACAGCTACAAGCAATCATGTGCGAGGTGCAAAAGGTATTCGACGGACTGTTCCAGACCATGTCCAGTTCTAGGGATAACCGTCCCAGCAAAGCAATAGAAGTAGTCAACGAGTTAAAATGCTGTAACTGCTACCATGACAAACGAATAAACGTCACCGCGGAGGCTATAAAGAAGCCGCCGGTCCCCAAAAAGTTCAATAAGAAGAAAGTTCTCTTCCTCTGTGGGGCAATACTTGCCTGGACGTTGATATGCAATGACTGTACCATCAAGTAGCCCATGCGAACCCAAGCCAAAGACTGTTACGCGCGGAACCCAGGAGAACGCAGCCCTCCTCCCGCCCAACCGACCGAGGGGCGCTGCCGCATGACGCTCGGAGCGATTAACCGAACCGCGAGCAGGTAGGAAAGATATTTGTTAGGCTAATATTCGAGAGCTAAACACAACTAAACTAGAGCAATTACAGAGTGAATAATTTAAGCAAAGGTCCACACAGAGACTCGGCACAGTACCTGAGTACACAGCCGGGAACTCCGTCAGGGCCCGGTGAAAATACCGGCTTAACTAATTGAAGTTCATGAAGTAAGAAGCTTTCATTAAACAAAGGGCAGAAAATGCCATTCGACCTTGGTAAGCTATATGGACACATATGAATGACCTGGGTAGATTTCCTGGGAATAGTTTGAAAAATGGTGCAAAAAGATCGGCTATTACCTGATCATTGTTTGCCGACATATTCCAAAATGAGGATGGATGTGAGTAGTAAGGATATAGGACAGTGGTACTCGAGTAAATTCTCACGTCGGATAAAGTGGTTTATGAACTAGATATTCGAGTAAATTCTCACTACTTGGCGCTAGTGTTGCCTGCTATGGGATATTCTGCTTAGCAAGGATCCTTTACAGGTGTGTGTATAGGATATGATCTAGGTGCTCATTTAAACAAAAATGTTTTTAGTGTCCACCATTAACATTCATATATTATTATATTCCTATATTCCTATATATTCCTATATTTATTAACATTACATTGTGAATATATGTAAATGCTTTCAGGATCGAATATTTAGCCAAGCACATGGAAATATTATGTAAAATCATGGTTTTTAGATGCCTACATGGAGGATTGCATGGTAAGAGCTCACATCAAGAATGGAGTCGTAAAGGATGAAAAAACAAAAATTAATCAATTCGACTTATAGTAAACTAGCTGACCCGGTGAACTTCGCACCGCCTAACAGTCAATGAATGTCGTGTTACTTTTTAGCTGAAATAATTTAGGCTTTGATGAACGTAAAACAATGATACAAAATAATATGTTTATATAGATAGAGACAAAAAAAGTACCTACTTAATAGCGCGTGATTTCATCGTTGGTATTGGATGTTTGGATACCAAAAACCACCATGTCGCTCCCTTTCGTGACATATTTGCAAATGCATTTAATTGACTTGACCGAATTGCAATCACTTGGCATGCGCTCTAAAGCAGTCTTGAACATCCTGACCAATGCATGATGTTCATGAAGCATTTGCTGTAGATATTGGACAATTGCTCTCTTCGTAGCTGTGTTGACGCCTGTCAAGTTGTTCTTCCATATTGCCCATATTGCAAGAATTTATGCTGTGCATCTTCTATAGGTTGCAATGATCCAATGCGATGGTAATAGGATTTTCATTCAAGCACTTTGTGGTAAACGACATTTTTTGTTTTTTGGTCAGGCGCAAGAACAAATAAAGCGGATGGTTTGCCGACACGTGACAATGTCACGTACAATTGAACATGAGAAAAACATTCATTTTCTAGATTGAGGCCACAAATAGTCAAGGATGGGCCCTGTGATTTGTTGCTCGTCATGGCGAAGGCAATACGAATCGGGAATTGAATTCTCAAAAGGGCATATCCGTTGGTATCATCGGAATCCTTGGAATAAGATCTTAATAATCTTTAAATTTTCATTGCTCATGAGTTTTCTTATCACCAAACGCGTTCCATTGCATAGTTTTGGTTGGTTTAAATTTCTAAGCATGCTGACTACCGAGCCAACTTTAAGTTTTAAATTGTGCGGTGGTAAACCAGGCACATCCAAGGAGTTTAAAAATTCAGTTGGATAATATGTGGCTTCTTCTTCGTTTGTTACACAGCCGATAGATTTGAATGAATATGGAGTACCTACGATTTGATTTTGAATTATAAGATTGAGGTCATCTACATCTTTATTTTTGCAATGATATCCGGGAATACGTTGTTGATAAGCTCTTTTGATGATACGAAATTGCAAAAATTTGGTGGAAATTAAATCAAACCGCTCGATTTGTCAACAGGAACACGGCCATTACCGATAGTCAGCAATTGCTTCGAGAAATCATCGGCAGATAGATCGTTCAACAATGAAACTCTCATATTTACAGGCAGTTGAAGTTTCTTTACATATCGCCACAGATTTGATGCTTTGAGGCAAGCGTTTATTTCGTCTGCAGCCGTAGATCTTGGAATGACTGGTAGTGTTTGTCGGAAATCGCCAGATAATAAAATCATTGCACCACCAAAACATCTCAAGTCATTGCGCAGATCTTTAAATGTTCGGTCTAGTGCTTCCAATGCGCGTTTGTGAGCCATTGTGCAGTCGTCCCATATGATGATTTTTGATGCTACTAAAACTTTGGCCATTGCGGAGTTTTTCGAAATGTTACATGTCGGTTGTTCAGTAGTTTGAAGGTTTATTGGCAATTTTAACGCTGAGTGAGCCGAACGGCATCCGTCTAACAATGTGACCGCTATTACAGAAGAAGCAATTGCTACCGCAATTTCGGATCTCGCACGTACAGTGGCCAAAATCAATGACATGGGGAATGTCTTCCCAGTTCCACCGGGGGAACCACCATTTCCATCATCAATTGCATTAATCAGTGTATCATAGACTTCCCTCTGCTTAGGATTCAACAGAGGTACATTCGTTTGAACTGATTGGATTAGTTCATGTGGATCATATTCATGTTCACGTTCCAATTCTCTATTAAATGCGTCATTCATTCCGCGATCTGGTGCTGGCATTCCTAACCTAACTAACAAACTGCCGCACATGAGGTAACACATATCTTCGATCAAGAACAAAGTCTGGTTATGGATCTCCTCATTCACCTCAAAATCGTAATTTCTTGAGCTGACGCGATTTCGATGTAAAATATCTTCGGACATGTTATCTTTGTATTTGTTCCACAGGTCAAGTGGGTTCGATGGGAAGCATGTTGAAATGATGATAGCAAATAATGTGCGTATCTGACTTGGAGATGCAGAAATAATTACTTCAGCGATTGTCGTGTCCCAATGAGTATCGTTTTCAAGCAAATTTAGCTCTTGACTTGCTGCACGAAATGTGGGGCACACGATACCATTAACAGTTCGCAGTGATTCAAATGATGTTGGCCCTCGAACATGTACCAGCAACAACCGCAAATAGAAACATTCATCATTCTTCGGATGAACTGTGTAAATACGACCAAGAGCATCAGTAGAACGCATATCTGTCGATGGTGCAATCATACAGAAACGCTGCTCGATTCAAACCATTTCTTCTTGCACTTCAAAGATTATTCATCTTTTCTTCTGTACGATAAGATCGACGATTTCTCTCTCTCTGCTCTTGTGTTTGAGAAGCACGAATTAAGGCCCTTCTTTGCTCCATATTAACGCGGCGCTGTTCTCGTGCAATTTCAGATAATTGACTCGTGATATTCCGTTGCCTAATTGCATTACGGCTTCGCTCGTAAAGATTGGATCTTATAGGACGCGGCATCGTTATTCAAATGATTAATACAAAATTAAACAAATAAATAAAACAAATATTAAATATGATTAAACAAATAAAAATGAACAACAAATGAACAAATTAACTTTTTAGACAAATTTCTGAACACACACATGATATCTTCAGAAAAAAATAAAGTTTTGGCTTTAAGGCTGCAACAAACAGGCCATAAGTTGTTTTTAAGATGTATTCTGCTACTCGCGACGGAAACAAATCCAACAAATCAAAAAACCATGGCAATCGGTCCAGCCGTTCTCGAGTTATAAGTGCTTTACAAAGTACGACTTTGTTTTATATATATAGATTTAAATAATATTTTCTATCTTTTAAAACAATTTATTTAGCTTTCTTCTGGTCGCGTTTTTTGTGACAGTTCTTTTCGTAATGAGTATCAGAACCGCAATAATTGCAGTGCCAAACAGACGCTTAACTGAGTCCATTTTAAACAACTACTTAATGCAAGCGCCTTATCCATACTAGGATTTTATAGTTCGAGTTTTTTCCAAGATAACAAAAAGCTTGAATACATTATTTAGTGCACATCTAAGAGGAACTTTTTTGTGAATTCTACAGTTGGTAAAATAATTTGAAAATAAGGTCTGACTTTTTCCTATATTAATATCAATAATGTTATATATTAAAAACAAGAACTTTTTTTTAATTCCCCCACGTACTATTAGGGTGCTAAATCTGTTAAGTGGTGATAGTATTTCACATAAACTTAAATACGATATTTCACCATTTGACCAGTCCGATCCATTTTTGGTCTGACGGTGCATGTTCTGCTGTTTAATCATTTCATGATCCAATTCATTTAGATGATATGGTGGTTTGAAATGATAGAAGTTTGGCGTTACTGTTCCGGTTTGCATAAACGCCAGTTCTTTAATAAAAAGTTGTTTATTATTCCCAAAGATATATTGAAAATCAACTATCACGCTTGAATTCCTGTCGATCGAGTTTATTTAGTTTAAAAAGATCATTCAACCCTAATGCAATCAAACAGAATTAGGTCCACCAGAAAGAAGCAAGACCACGAAGTCATTTTCGGGCTCGAATATTATGTAGTACATCATTTAAAACTTTAATTATAAAAGTCTAGACATTTACGCGTTGAGTTGGTGATACAAGGTGAAACAAAATGATTTTATACCAGGCTAGAAACATCAAAGATCTAAAGCTACGAGTTTAGGCATATCAAAAAGCTCGTGGTTCTTCCAAGCCCCAATCAGCAAGGTTGGAAATGAGATGGGGAAAATAAGACGCAGCTGGATCTAGTAGGAAGTGTTTCAGGTGTGGAGACTCTTCACATATAAAGAGAGATTGTCCGGTGAGGCAGAAATGTTTTAGATGTGATCAGCCAGGACACCGAGCAGCACAGTGTAATGCGCATGAAAAAGTGAAGACAGAAGAACGTAGTTCAGTACAAAAAAGTCGTTTCAAAACCATCACCCCAATTTTCTTCGCATTTCGAACAGAATTTGGTGATTTGCATGAATACTGTTTTTAAAGGACTTGTGGATACATGGGCTGACTTGTGTTTGATGCCTGGGAGTGTGTTTTTAAAATAGGCGTAGGCGTCTCCTTTAGAAAGGAAAGATACAATTTAAAATTTTTCTAAAGTAAGGTAATGGTAAATGTTAAATACAATTTTTTCAAGGGATATTTTGGGGGATACTAAATGTAACAAGTAATAATAATTCTTGCATATTTATAGTAATGTAGTTCATGCTGTGCGTAAATATATCTATGTAGGAAACTGTAGAGAATGTAGAGAACTGAAAAATCGATTTGTCCCAAAAGAGTTTGGCAATCCAAAATCCCGCGAATACCCGCGGCCTTATGCATGAACACCACCCCATTGCAAATTCTGCGATGGTGTAAAGCGGGTAGCTCCAGTAGTTTTAGGCTAGATAGGTATGGTGGAAGGAGTCTTTCAGAGTCGCAGTTCAGATTACTAAGGGCGAATATTATAAATTGTTTTTGAGCGGATTCAATATGAATTTGTTGCGCCTTGGATTATGAACTCTACACACAAGAACAATACTCCAATATCCAATACTCCAAGCTATATACGTGTTGATACACGTGATACTACACGAGAGTCGATACATTACTTCTACAATTTTACATCCATACATACACAAACAGATACCATTTAACACCTGCGCCGTTTCGAGTGCATAATAAACCTCCATAATATCATATATACTGTGCCTCTTCATTTCTGGACGCTTGGGTTTTCCGAGGATTTATCTGCAGCGACAGGAAGCCGCCCTCCTACAAACAATACGGATCGTCGAACTCTTTTACCCAACGCTTAATAAACGCAAGCTTAGTTAAGCATTGGAGATTCGATTCAGAACTAGGTGTCCTCGAAAATAGGAAACAAAATGTGGTGCACGGCGGGTAAAGTCATATGTTTGCACTTAGAATGGTTCAAGAAAAGTAGGTTATTTGAACACCAAATGTTCAATTCATCCAGGTCAAGTTGTAGGCGAGTATGCAAGTACCAGTCGGAAAAGGAAAAAATAAATTTTAACGCCATCAGCATACATTAAAGTAACTGAGTGCAAAATAACTTGGGGCAGATCGTTTACAAACAAATTTACCAGAAGCGGACCTAAATGACTTCCTTGAGGAAATCCAGAGATTACTTTCACAACATTCGACAAGACATTGTTGAACAAAACACGCTGTGTGCGATTCGACAGGTACGATGATATCCAATTTACAAGATTTGTGGGTAAACATAATAAACAGAGTTTATGGATCAGCAAAGTATGATTAACAGAGTCAAAAGCTTTACTGGTCTTTAAAAATTACGTCAGTCTGCAAGCCACTTTAAAAACCTCGGTTGATTAGAGACAAGAATTCTTAAAGGTTAGTAGATGTTGATCGATGTCTAAAAAAACCATGTTTGCGACGGGGATATTATGCTAAAACATGCGTGTTGCAATTGACAAGTAACAAGGCGCACGAGCAGCTTCGGAATGGCAGATAGTTAAGCAATACCACGGTATTTTTCGATATTAGATCTGGACCCTTTTATGTGTAGATGAATACGGAAGGACTCATTCCAGATCATGGGGAGGAGAGAAAGCTCCAGGGATAAATTAAATAAGAAGGTCAAAGGACCCGCAGAGAAACAGATGTCAATTGATGACAACCCTTCGAAGACTGTACTTTCTTCAAGGAAGGGAAGAAATACGTTATTAACATAAGGTAGATGGTATAAATAAGGGGTGGAGAAGTCATAGGTTTTCGAGGAGTACGTCGATTGAAAAAAAGGAGGCAAATAAATTTGCATTACCTTGAGCTGAAGTTTCTGTTTTATCCTGTAAATGAAGGGAAGAAGAGAACGTGTAGATTTACGTTTTGAGTTGACGAACGAAAAGAATTTTTTGGGATCATTACGGAAATTTGTTCCACATTGGGAAGGATATAGGTTATACATTTTATTATTGACCGTACGAAATTGAGAGCGAACCGAAGAATATTTTGTAGCGTGCAGGTGTGGGATATATGTATTTTACCAACACTAGTACAACGAGATTTTGTGTGCACATCTCGCCGGATTGTCGTTCTACTCTCTCCTATGTTTTGTACTGACACACATTTGCACAATGTTTTAGGTGCACATATCAAAAGAATCAAAAATGAAAAAAACACAGGTTGAACTGGACTGAGTGTATGGAAAGTGGATTAATAATTTGTTGTTGAGGAAGGGGGATAATTATATCAACTAGTCTATTCGAATCACGGGAAACTCAGGTGGCGTCGAGTATCCCTCTTCTCTACCCTCCCAACCTATGCTGTATCGGTAAATAGAACCGTATAGACCCTAAAACAATCATGCAGTCTTCATCCTACCACTTTGATCCTGACGGACGTCAGAATTCAGAACGTATTAGAAATGTGTTTCAAAATAGATGCTTTTAAATATACTTCCATGATTTTACATCAGTATAGTTCAATATTTTCCAAGTTTTCTTAACCTACAAAAAAAATCAAAGAATTTACGAATAAATGTAAATATATGGTGGCGGTAGGTTGTATAAAGACTAAGATTTATAAATAGGAAAAAGTTATGATTATAAAGGTCTAGACAAAATCATATACTGTGCATATACAAGTTTACGTGCAAGTACGACTGGGTAGTCTCAATTAATGGTTGTAAGGTCTCATACCCACTCGCTTCCACAAACACTTATGATTCCTGATGCTTGAATATAAAGATATAACTGCAAGAGAATGACATAAAAAAGAAATAAATAATTAATAATTGAATAAATGACATATCAAACTTTAAACCCGAAAAAATTGTGTAGAGTAACGCAGAGCAACTCCGGACATCTATCTCGTTGGCGTCGTTCACTTTGTAGACAGGTCCGTCAAAAATTATGCCCAATGCTCTAGCTTTTGACACCGGGCTTAAACGTTGAACATCCGGCTTGATGTCGATCTGCCGTTTACATAGGGCTCCTGACCTCTGTCCTATAAACATAATTTGCATACATTCCACTGGCCACTTTTCTAGCCCACGGCCGACGTATGGTTCGTTATTCTTCTCACTAGGCAATAGCACAGATCATCACAGACTCCTCAGAATTTATGGCATGCAAGAAAATTTCGCCACGAGGGAATATGTAAGTTTTGTGAAGGTTATATCTACATATATTGTAGCTTGCCACAATCACACCTGGTTTTGTCGATCGACTCTCTGCTAATAACTCTAGCAAAACTCATCCCAGGGAAGCTAGGCTGTACAGAACATAAAGCTCGAAGATCGGATGACGTTTGCCTTGGATCACTCCACTTTCGGAGTTATCTATGGGAATGCACTTTCAAGCACTACCGAACATGGAATTCTCATTATCAGTGATGCTCTTTGCTATCTCCATACTTTCGGCCCCAACATTGAGCAAAGACAGACAAAGAACCAGTTATATGGTACTTTTTGTAGAGCCAGGATTTTGTATTATACCCGGTACTCGAAGAGTAAATAGGGTATATTGAATTTGTGCGAATAACGGTTGTATGTAACGCACAGAAGGAAACGTTTCCGAACCCACAAAGTATATATATTCTTGATCAGCATCGATAGCCGAGTCGATATAGCCATGTCTGCCTGTCCGTCCGTCTGTCCGTCCGTCCGTCTTGTTGAGACTATGCGGTCTCTCAGAGACTATAAAAGCTAGAGCCACCAAATGTTGCATACAGACTTCTGTATGCTCACACTTAGGCCCCGCAAAAGGGGGAAACCCTCCCAAAGCTACAATTTTGAAGATACAAGAAAACTGAAAACGCCATTTCGTAGGGAAGGACCCTATCTATCAGATCACCAAATTGGGATCAGATTGTATCAATTTTATAGCCATAATGAAGAAATTAATTTGCAGTGGCTAAACCCATCCCGTCCCGCAGCTTATATTTGTTTTCTTCACATTCTCTTATTCACACTCTGCTTCTGCATTATGAGGTCTATGCCTCTGCCGTCCCTCTGCCTCTGCTCTGCCGATTTTTGACTCATCCCGTCCCGCAGCTGCGTCTGCCTCTGCCGTGAGTTTGCAGTGTGTGGGTCTAGGGAAGGGGAGCGAGCTAAAGGAGCGTGTTGGCGTAAGAAGTGTTGTAGATGTAGATGACCGATAAAGGTAAAATGTAAAGTTTGACAAAAAAGCACTAAGGTACAGACGTAGTTCTGAGTACCGGGTATTAAATTTGTGACGCGTAAGAAGCGTCTCACACGTTCCTTCTTGTTTTTTAGGTAAAACAGATACTTGGAAACACGGGGGCTTAGAGAAAACATATACTTGACTTCAGGTGACTTCAGGGACATAGGTATCGAGGCCAGAGTATAATGTTTCGTTAAACTAATTGACAGTAGGCTTTGTATTTGCTGAGGACTGAAGAAAGGACCAGTCAACTTGCGAGAGCTGTATCAAATTAGTTTTGCTACGACTTTTTACGACCATTGAAGGTAAAATGGTGTTAGTACTAGATAACTCGACAAATACAGATAAAGTGGAATGTTGCGGATCTTCAGGAAAAGATATCGGATTGCCTCTTACAACCGTTGCAAGAGAAGCATCGCTGACAAAGGTGAGATCTAAGAGTCTATCTCTATTGTTTCTGACAGAGTTAATTTGGTCAAGCGAGAAGTCCCCCCCGACGAAATCATGTTGACTTTGTAACGGACACGGGAAGTGTCGTCTCGTCAGCACTCTCTGTCTACTAAAAGTTTGCCGGCTAGGCTCAGGGAAAATGGGGTGGGTGGTGTGCTGCGAAAACGAACTCCGTCACCTAACAAAATCGTAGACAGATTTACGGGAACTGGGATCGGAATTACAAACCCGGACGGAACTTAAGGTCCACTACCTACTGTGAAGAGCAAGGTGGATGTGCTCTTCCCTCTTGACCCACCCTCCATGTAGAATAACATAAGAATATGCCATTATGGTTCTACCCAAAACCTGCCGCTGCTGCCTATGTGCCTTAGGAACCCCTCCCAAAAATCAGATTAGAAATTCATGTTAAATCGTTATAATTTTACTTTGACTTGTATGACTTCAGGTTGTTTGTAACCCCCATTATTTCTACCCTAACCCTTAAAACTATTTTTACTGCATGTGTATTATGTATGTGGGACTAATTTAATACATAGGAATTCAAGAGAACGATCAAATATGAATAAAAATAATATAATCAAAATATAAAGTAAGAATTAATTAATTAAATGAATTAAATGGCATAATTGTAGTGATTAGAGTTAATAATAATTCATTTTATATATGGTTAAGCATGCATGTCTCACTGTGTAGACGCTATTCTCCTGACCCGGAGTGTATGTGTGTATATGTGTGTCTACTTACAGACTTTTAAACAGCTGTTGGTGTCGTTGGGCCCAATTTCACGTTCTAACTGTTAAAGAAATGTAGAAATATGCAAAATAACAAGAAGCGTTATGAAGAGGTATTTTACCAATACCCTTCCATGGACACAATGAGACCGATAATGCACCCTTTAGAATCTATTATTAACTACGCATAAATTTCATGTTTTTCTTCTTCTATTCTAAGTTAATGTCTAGAGGAATATTTAATATTATTGAACAATTTTCTTTTCTATTTTTTTTTCTTCTATCCATAATTTTTCATTAAGTTTTCTTTTCTAGATTTTTGTGATTCACTTTTCTTCCCTTAAGTGGCTTTTAGAATGTCGGCATCGAACAATTTTAATAACCTGAGAGAAGGAGAGAATAGGTGACATACGGTCAGGTGGGTCTATTTAAGTGCGCATAGGTGTATGGTCAGCCGCAAGGGCAATGACCGCTGAGCTAATTTTTCCACACCCTACATATGCAAGCACCAACATTTCTTTACACAAGGCGCGGTGATATAATATAATAGATGGTTTTATAGTTGCGCGTGAGATATATGTATATAAACAACTCGGTCCCGATCGCCAAGTCCATCCGTTTTTTCGCCTGCAGGCAAGGTCCGGTGGCACCAAAAAGAGGGACGGATGATCGTGGTACTGGAGCGGACCCCCCCTCCGAGACCGAGGGTCAGGCCAGGTCAGCAATTTCCTGCCACACGTGGATCATA
>NW_022995793.1:16747-18472 GCF_900245975.1 Drosophila guanche | reverse complement strand
TATATCGATTTCCGGTAACACTTCGCATTCCAAAACCGCTACTTCCGTAACACCTTCGAATGAACGAGACAAAGCGTCAGCCACTACATTTTCGCTTCCTTTCCTATGCTCGATTTCGAACGAGTAACCTTGTAATTTTAGTGCCCATCTGGCTAATCTACCGCTGAGATCTGACTGGTTCATAAGCCAACGGAGGCTTGCATGATCCGTAACAACTTTGAAGGGATGACCATCGATGTACATGTGGAATTTTTTTATGGCCAGTACTACCGCCAAGCATTCGAGTTCCGTTACCGTGTAGTTTCGCTGAGCCTTGTTCAGCTTCTTGGACATGTCGGACTAACGGACGCTCGCAACCTGAGTCATCACATTGAGCTAAAACTGCACCTACCCCATGAAGAGATGCATCGCATTGAACTACAAAAGGCTTGTCGTAATTGGGATGAATTAAAAATGGAGCTGAGCATAATTTACTCTTGACATCATCAAACGCTGCTTGTGCCTTTTCATTCCATTCATACGGCCTTCCACGGAGTAGTTCGGTGAGAGAAAAGATAACAGAAGAGTAGTTGGGAATAAAACGTTGATACCACCCACAGTAAGGATCTTTAGAGGAATCAACGAAAACTCAGAAGCCATAGCCTTTAAGTAGGTGCCGAGCGTGAAAGAGACTTAATTGAACTTCGCAGGGGAGTGGGTGTTCTATGGGTTCCATCAGGTGGCGTTTCAGACAGAACTGACTCTTCTGCATGTTTATTGTCAGTCCGGCCTTGTGTAATTGAAGAGCAACTTCCGTAGCAAGTGGTCTTCAAAGTTGTTTGAAAGCACCAATAAGTCATCAAGATATACCAACACATGAGATTTGAGTTGATACGGAATTACAATGTCCATCAACCGACTCATCGTGTGTGGTGCGTTTGTCAATCCAAACGGCATTCTTTTAAACTGATAAAGCGGCCTATTTGGTACTGTGAAAGCTGTTTTCGCACGAGATTCTTGGTCTAATCTAATCTGCCAGAAGGCATCCTTAAGGTCTATCTTTGTAATACAGTGAACCGGCGGCAACCTACTTAACAAGCCATCCATGATCGGAATTGGATACGCATCTCTGACTGTAACTGCGTTGAGTTTGCGGGCATCTAAACAAAGTCGCACCTTACCAGGTTTGATGTGCAGTGTGACAGGAGATGACCACGGGGAGCTCGGAGCTTCTTCAATAACGTCCATACTCAACATGCGATCAATCTCTGCACATAAAAGGGTCTCCTTTGCTGGAGACAAAGGGTAAAATCTTTGCTTAACTGGCTTGCTGTTAGCCGTATCAATGTGGTGCTCTATTAGGGTCGTTAACCCCAGTCCATTCTTTTCGAATGACGGAAACAATTCGATCACGTGCTGTAACTGCTTCTTTTGAGAAATCGACAAGGCTAACTTGAGCAACTCGTGCTCGGATTGAAAGGATAACTCGCTTACTGTCCATGATGATGATGGAACGATAGAAATGCCAAATCTTTTCCAAAAGTCCATTCCACATATTATATCCTGTTGGATAGATGAAACTATTAGAAATTCAAAGTCCGAGTGTATTGAATTGTAATTCAGAGGAACTTTAATAAAACCAGCTACAATCTGAGTCTGACCGTCAGCAGTACGAACAACGCCTTTCATTTTGTTTGTCAGAAGATTTTTCGAGAGAATTTTATCGGCTAATTTTCCTCCGATGAC
>NW_022995793.1:0-16616 GCF_900245975.1 Drosophila guanche | reverse complement strand
TTACCGTTCAAGTCTTCCAGTAGATAAATCAGTTGGCCACATTTCTGCTTTACGCGAGCCTTCACTCCAACTGGAGCTAGTTTAGCGTTAACGTTATTGGCCGCGCTACTCAAAGAAAAATTTCTCTTTATTACTTCTTGACCTACCTCAAACGAACGAGGCTTGGATCTCAGGTCGTAAGTGCGTTGATTTCTCTTGTAAGCTTTTGTCAGGTGTTTCTCGATGTTTGAGCGAATCTTCTGAAATTCGTCAGCTCTTGACAATTTTCCCTCGCCCTCGTTGAGTAATTCGACTTCTCGCAACATTTTGTAATCTTGGCCATGTGAAATCATGTGCTGACCAAAGACCACGAAATATGGTGCCATGCCAACTGATTGGTGTATTGATTTTCTCAACGAACAGTTTATGCTACTAAGGAACACATCCCATTCACGATGGTCAGTACGAACGTACGCTCTGAGCGCGGCATTAATCGATCGGTTAACCCTTTCCGCGGCATTTTCCCCACTCTGTAAATTCGATTGAGATTGTGAACGCAACGGTAACGAACACAGCTGCCTACAAATCGGGCATGTCTCATTGGATGTCAACCAATCCGATAAACACGACCTGTGGTATTTGTGTTTGCAATGGGTTTCTACAATGTCGGTGTCCTGGCTAGTATCATTGCATATAGTGCAGTGTACGACTACCTCGCCGAGATTAACATTTATATTGTCAATACTTCGCCTTACCGCCATTGTAACAAATTATGATTAAGGAAAAACTATATAAGTTATATAACGATATGGTCTTTAAGACCAGAAAGATTTTTTTATTTTTTTTATTCTAAATTCGAAAATATGGGCAATGATTGGGAGGGTCTCCGACCAGGCACCAGCACAGCAGAAGGAATGTCTTCGGTTGTTATAACCTTAAGTCCGTAAGCAGAAAGAAAGAAAAGAAAGTTTGGGTGATGATCCTTTCGAGAAAAGGAGGAACAGGACCGAATTCTCCAGTCTGAACAAGTCTCAACTAATCTCGAGAGAATAAAGGTCATTCATCTTCGCTACTAGGTATAGAACCAATTTACTCAGAACTATCGTTCCTAGTATCCTGATGAAATTATATAATGAAGTCTACTGTGATCTTCTTCTATGCAATATATCCACTGGTCTGGGTCCGACAATGATCAGATTCCCAGCGGTTCCGAGCTGGATATATAACACAAAAACTGAACTACTTTAAAATTTGGATCAATATTGGGTTGCGGAAGGGATTGGGGAAGGTTATTGGGAAAACGGACCATTCGGGCCCCACGGGAAGTGTCGTCTCGTCAGCACTCTCTGTCTACTAAAAGTTTGCCAGCTAGGCTCAGGGAAAATGGGGTGGGTGTTGTGCTGCGTAAACGAACTCCGTCACCTAACAAAATCGTAGACAGATTTACGGGACTGGGATCGGAATTACAAACCCGGACGGAACTTAAGGTCCACTACCTACTGTGAAGAGCAAGGTGGTTGTGCTCTTCCCTCTTGACCCACCCTCCATGTAGAATAACATAAGAATATGCCATTATGGTTCTACCCAAGACCTGCCGCTGCTGCCTATGTGCCTTAGGAACCCCTCCCAAAAATCAGATTAGAAATTCATGTTAAATCGTTATAATTTTACTTTGACTTGTATGACTTCAGGTTGTTTGTAACCCCCATTATTTCTACCCTAACCCTTAAAACTATTTTTACTGCATGTGTATTATATATGTGGGACTAATTTAATACATAGGAATTCAAGAGAATGATCAAATATGAATAAAAATAATATAATCAAAATATAAAGTAAGAATTAATTAATTAAATGAATTAAATGGCATAATTGTAGTGATTATAGTTAATAATAATTCATTTTATATATGGTTAAGCATGCATGTCTCACTGTGTAGACGCTATTCTCCTGACCCGGAGTGTATGTGTGTATATGTGTGTCTACTTACAGACTTTTAAACAGCTGTTGGTGTCGTTGGGCCCAATTTCACGTTCTAACTGTTAAAGAAATGTAGAAATATGCAAAATAACAAGAAGCGTTATGAAGAGGTATTTTACCAATACCCTTCCATGGACACAATGAGACCGATGATGCACCCTTTTAGAATCTATTATTAACTACGCATAAATTTCATGTTTTTCTTCTTCTATTTCTAAGTTAATGTCTAGGAATATTTAATATTATTGAACAATTTTCTTTTCTATTTTTTTTCTTCTATCCATAATTTTTCATTAAGTTTTCTTTTCTAGATTTTTGTGATTCACTTTTCTTCCCTTAAGTGGCTTTTAGAATGTCGGCATCGAACAATTTTAATAACCTGAGAGAAGGAGAGAATAGGTGACATACGGTCAGGTGGGTCTATTTAAGTGCGCATAGGTGTATGGTCAGCCGCAAGGGCAATGACCGCTGAGCTAATTTTTCCACACCCTACATATGCAAGCACCAACATTTCTTTACACAAGGCGCGGTGATATAATATAATCAAAATATAAAGTAAGAATTAATTAATTAAATGAATTAAATGGCATAATTGTAGTGATTATAGTTAATAATAATTCATTTTATATATGGTTAAGCATGCATGTCTCACTGTGTAGACGCTATTCTCCTGACCCGGAGTGTATGTGTGTATATGTGTGTCTACTTACAGACTTTTAAACAGCTGTTGGTGTCGTTGGGCCCAATTTCACGTTCTAACTGTTAAAGAAATGTAGAAATATGCAAAATAACAAGAAGCGTTATGAAGAGGTATTTTACCAATACCCTTCCATGGACACAATGAGACCGATCAGGCACCCTTTAGAATCTATTATTAACTACGCATAAATTTCATGTTTTTCTTCTTCTATTCTAAGTTAATGTCTAGGAATATTTAATATTATTGAACAATTTTCTTTTCTATTTTTTTTCTTCTCTCCATGATTTTTCATTATTTTCTTTTCTAGATTTTTGTGATTTACTTTTCTTCCCTTAAGTGGCTTTTAGAATGTCGGCATCGAACAATTTTAATAACCTGAGAGAAGGAGAGAATAGGTGACATACGGTCAGGTGGGTCTATTTAAGTGCGCATAGGTGTATGGTCAGCCGCAAGGGCAATGACCGCTGAGCTAATTTTTCCACACCCTACATATGCAAGCACCAACAATTCTTTACACAAGGCGCGGTGATATAATATAATAGATGGTTTTATAGTTGCGCGTGAGATATATGTATATAAACAACTCGGTCCCGATCGCCAAGTCCATCCGTTTTTTTCGCCTGCAGGCAAGGTCCGGTGGCACCAAAAAGAGGGACGGATGATCGTGGTACTGGAGCGGACCCCCCCTCCGAGACCGAGGGTCAGGCCAGGTCAGCAATTTCCTGCCACACGTGGATCATAACCTATGTACAGTACATACATGGAATTATGTAATAAGGTCACTTTTTCATTTTTTTCTTGGCGTACCTTATCCAGGGGTTGGTTTTTTAAGTTTTCGTCTTTGCAGCCACAACACTTTTATATTGGTTTTTATTTGGTTTATGTTCCCTTTTATGGAGCAAAATTTTCACCACGTTTTTTTTTTGTATATTTTCTACCCGCACATCAATTAAGTCTTCCAACCTTGAATGCAATTTTTGTTCTGTGCAGCATGCACTTAGCCTAACTATTTTACCCCTCCAAAAGCTGTGTATGAGAGAGCTAAGAAGGTTCTCGAAGGGCTAGCCGTAAGCTATGTTTGCAGAGAGAAAAGCTCACATGTGAACGGTGCTCGCACATGCAATTTCGAAAGAGAGAGCTTTTCAAGATAACAGCTTCTGATCTTGCATGTGGGCTCTCGCTGGAATGCGTACAGTGGGGGAGGTTCAATATTTTCTTGATAAAATTAGAAGACTTTTCCCCAAAAAAAAACAGACATTCTAACCTTTTGTTTTTGGTCTGCAACCTTCACAACTTGCAGGTAACAACATGTTTGATTCATCCTGTTGCCAAGAAATAGATGAAATGTTAAAGTAAGTTTCTGCCTAAAGCAGAAACTACAGAACGAAATGCAGAAAGGTGGTTCAAATAAACAACGGCATCAGATCTGCGAGGAATATAAGAACAGGTCAAAAAGATAAATGCTGTTCCAATACGGATTTTGACTGCAAAAAATTCAATACCATGGATGGTGTTAAATGGAAACAGCTCGTACGCAAATGCCGTTTTCACTGCAATAAGCACCCCGCCAGCGAACGATGGACGATCCAATCTATAAGTTGTGAACTTGTGGATGAAAATTTCGGGATCGGAGACAGAGGAGTTAAGCCAGGTTTCAGTTATGGCGATAGCGTCCAATTTAAAAGTGCCTCTTTCCGTATGTATTTTAGACAATTTACCTAAAATACTGCGTGCGTTCTGATATTAAATGGAGAAATGGTTCCTTATTTTTTAAATTTTAGGACTTTAACTCGAGGATTCTGGGTAGAGTCTCTAGGCAGCAGTTCATGCATAATATTGTGCTCAGGCCATGCAGGCGGTTCCAAAGCTTTGGATACAAGAGAAGGGAAGAAGAATTTTGAAAGATGAGATATTACGTTTATGTGTAAAACTAAATTTAGTTATTGTAGTATTCGTAGTTATTCTCGTTCGTTCGTTCTCTTTCGTAGTGACGGGTTTTTGTTTTGCCCTCCGTATTTTCCTTTCTATTTTGGATAAACAACCGGGTTTTTTTCGAAATAATTCTTCTAATAATTACTGAATAGCTTGCCACTTTTCTTACATATCCTAATACGCGAGCCTATTATTTGTTTAAAATTAAAATTTAATCGTATTCATTTGTGCGTCGGTTAGTTGCGTGGTTTGTGCTTTTTCTTTTTGTCGCTATTAGCCGCTCTCTCGTGTAGCTGCGCTTCTGCCTCTCACTCTCTAGCTCGAGTAACTGTTCTCCCTTTCTCGCTCACAATACTTTCTGTGCAGTAGCCGCGCTCATGGTGAAATTAATAATTCTTAGTAATTCTACCATGCGCGCGCTCACTGTTTTAGCCATGGTGAAATTACTAATAGGTGACGGATTCACCACATCCTTCTCATTTAAGGAACACCTGCTCATGGTGAAATTACTAATAAAAGTTTGCTAACTCTCTCTAGCGCTTGCCTCTCTGAGAGCTGAAAGAGCGTGGTGAATAAGCCCTCCACTCAGCTGACAACGTCAGCCACCCCTTTTGGAGGGGGTAAATTAGTTAGACTAAGTGCATGCTGCACAGAGAAAAAATTTGATTCAAAGGTGAAAGACATAATTAATGTGCGTACAGAAAATATATAAAAGAACGTGGTAAAAATTCTGCAAACATAAAAGGGAACATAAACCCGATAAAAGCAATCTGAAAAGTGTTGTGGCTGCAGAGAAACAACAAACAAAAACCCCTGCATATAAGGTACGCAAAGAATAAATGAAAAATGTGACCTTTTTACATAATCTCATGTATGTACATATACATAGGTTATGAACCACGTGGGGCAGTATAACTGCTGACCTGGCCGATCTGGGCCTGACACGACGATCATCAGTCCCTCTTTTCTGTGCCACCGGACCTCACCTGCCGGCAGAGACACGGATGGACTCGGTTAGCGGAATTTAGGATTATGTATACCGACATACCCATGCACATTTCAACAGTCGAGGAACAATATAATACAATTTAATATATAGTGACTGTTCCCTGCTTCAAAGAACATGTTGGTGCTTGCATAATTTGTGGAAAAAATTCGTTCCGCGGTCATTGCACATGCGGTTGACCATACACCTATGCGCACCTAAATAAACCCACATGGCCGTATGTCACCCATTCTCTCCTACTCTCAGTTATTTAGAATAGTTTGATGCCCAATTAAATATGTAAAATCTAAAGGCTACTTACGGAAAGGGAAAAATCACAAAAATGTAGAAAAAGAATATTTAATGAAAAATTAAGACAAGAAAAAATAATTTAAAAAAAAGTTGGTTAATAATATTAAATATACTTAGACATAAACCTTAGAAAATAAGAAGAAGAAAGAGTGGAATTTATGCATAGTTAATAATAGATTCTAAGAGTTATCATCGGTCTCATTGTGTCCATGAAAGGGTATTAGTAAAATACCGCTCCATAACGCTTCTTGTTTTCTCTTGCAACATTTCTACATCTCTTAAACAGTTGTATGCCAGAAACTGAACTGTGCAGAACTGTGCCCAACGACACCTGCAGCTGATTAAACGTCTGTAAGTAGACACACATATATACACATACACTCCGGTTTAGGAGAATAGCATCTAACACAGTGAGACATGCATTATTAACCATTTTTTAAATGAATTATTATTAACTACAATCACTTCAATTATGCCATTTAATTCATTTAATTAATTCATTCTTACATTATATTTTGATTATATTATTTTTATTTTTATTTTGATCATTATCTTGAATTCATGTCATAATTTGGTCCCACAGATACATACATGCATTAAAAATAAGTTTAGTGATTAGGGGTAAAATAATGGTAACCCCCAATATGAAGTCATACGAGTCAAAATTATAACGATATAACATGAATTGCTAATCTTATTTTTGAAGGGGGTTCCTAAGGCACTTGGCGCAGCGGCAGAAGGTTTTGGGTAAACATAATGGCATAATGTCAAGAGGGAAGAGCACTAACACCTTGCTCTTCACAGTCGGTAGTTGACCTTAAGTTCCGTCCGGGTTTTCCAGTCCCGATCCCAGTTTCCCGTAAATCTGTCTACGATATTGTTAGGTGATATTGTTCGCAGCACAAAACCCACCCCATTTTCCCTGAGCCTAGCCGGCCAACCCTTAAGTAGACAGAGAGTGCTGACGAGACGACACTGCTCGTGTCCGTTACAGTTTAATGAAGGCTAATACTTCATGAACTTCAATTAGTTAAGCCGGTATTTTCACAAGGCCCTGACGGAGTTCCCGGCTGTGTACTCAGGTACTGTGTCGAGTCTGTGTGCGGGCCTTTGCTTAAACTTTTCACTCTATCCATCCGTTCTTCTAGCTTTCCCCCATCTGGGAGGAATCCTTTATAATTTCTCTCCATAAAAAAGGTAGCAAGTCTGACGCTAAAAACTATATGTTTGGATACTATGGATTTCTAGCTACCTGTGTTCTAGGTTTCAAAGAGTCCTCTTCCAAAACTCCTTATCTTTACCTGTTATGGTTACTTCTGGAGTACCACAGGGTAGCCATTTAGGCCCCTTACTTTACACACTCTTTATTAATGACATGCCTTCTGTATTAACAAATTCTCGAGTACTTATGTATGCGGATGATGTTATGCTCTGTGTCCAGTATAAGGACATTTCATTTCACTCTCGGTTGCAATCAGATCTCAATATCTTTCAGTCATGGTGCTGTGCAAATATGTTACAACTTAATGCCTCGAAATGCAATGTAATGACTTTTTATCGCTCCAACCCCTTCCTGGCTCCTTACACCCTCTGCGGTAGTTCTCTTGAGAGAATTACATTGGATAATGATCTAGGTGTTAAACTAGACCCCAATTTAAAGTTTTCTGTACACATTTCTACCATGGTAAATAAAGCCATGGGTGTGCTTGGGTTTATAAAGAGGTGGTCAAAGGAATTTGATGATCCCTATATAATTAAGACTCTCTATATATCGCTTGTTCGTCCGATTTTAGGGTACGGCTCATGTGTATGGCGCCCTCAGTACAACATACATCAGGACCTTATTGAATCAGTACAGAAAAACTTTTTATTATTTGCCCTACGGGGCCTCAACTGGGATGCAACTGTGAGACTGCCATCCTACCGTAGTAGACTTCTTTTAATAAATATTCAATCCTTAGTTAGTCGTAGAAAAATGCTTGGTGTAATTTGTATGCACAACATGATCAAGGGGGATGTAGACAGCCCTGACTTGCTGATCCGCATAAACTTTACGATTCCCATTAGACCCACTAGAAACTTTATTCCTTTGTTCCTTCCACTATGTAGATCGAATTATGCCTCACACGAACCCTTTAGGGTTTTTTGTTCGGATTATAATTCCCTCTACCACATTATATCCTCAACTAACTCCCTTCCTCTTCTTAAATCTCTTATACTAGCCTACCTCTCCCGTAGTTAGTTTCATTTTAGTTTTGTCTTGTTTTTGATTTTGGTAATTGTTGCTTGCTTAGCTATACTTTCTCTAATTTAGTTGTGTTTAGTTCTAATTTTCTTCGAATATTAGCCTAACATCTATCTTGCCTGCATGCTCGCGACCGGTTCGGTTAATCGCGCCGCGCGTCATGCGGAGCGCCCCTCGGTCGGTTGGGCGGGAGGAGGGCTGCGTTCTGCTGGGTTCCGCGCGTAACAGGCTTTGGCTTGGTGTCGCAATGGCCACTTGATGGTGCAGTCATTGCATATCAACGTCCAGACAATACTTCGGAGCAGCAGCAAATACATAATTCTTAAGATCAGCTCGCCTTGTTTGTATTCATACTCTCTTTATAATCTCTTATACTAATAAGCTATTGTCCCGCTCATCGCTCCCTCTCACAGTGCTTAAAAGCGAACGCATATGTATGCACCCTTCGTACTGCTTATATTGCAGTGCTTTGCCCTTTCATTGCCCCAGTCTAAAATATTGTCTATCGCCGCGAATCTCCGAGCAGTCCAATTATTTCTTTATTTTCTTCGTTCAACGCGAACCCATTACTTAAATCGAGCTCTAAACCATTGTACATTTTAACAGACCAAATAGTAGTTCACGGCCACGCCCCCTTTAAATTGTATAAAATCGTCCAATAATAAACATATAAACGGCACTCAGTACTACATCTGTACTTTAGCGGTGTTTTGTCAAATTTTACATTTTTTCTTCATCTGTCATCTACATCTACAACACTTCTCACACCATTACGAACACGAAGCAGTGAATGAGAGAATGTGAAAAAAAACAAATATAAGCTGCGGGGCGGGGTGGGTTTAGCCACTGCATACATTTTTTTCATTCCCAATTCGGTGATCTGATAGATATGGCCATTCCCTACGGAATGGCGTTTTTAGTGTTCTTTTATCTTCAAAATTGTAGGTTTGTGAGGTTTTCGCCCTTTTGCGGGGGCGGAAGGGGGTGGGGCTCATTTTTTAAATACACTTGTAATAGTGTGACTCTAGCTTTAATGGTCTCTGAGATCCAGGAGCTCAACCAGACGGACAGACAGACATGGCTCAATCGACTCGGCTATTGATGCTGATCAGAATATAAGTAATATTTAAATATAAAACGGGAATTACAAAGTGTTATTATTTATTTATTGTATTTACCATATGAATGTAAAGAGTGATTAATGCTCGCAAGGCGAGACGTTACATGGTATCGCCACTTGGCTGATTATTAAAAACGAACTTAAGAACCCTAAACTTCCCAACTGTCCTTAGCTGCCGGCCACGGCGATCGTCGCTGCCCAGCAAAAGTGCTGACCGTGCGATCCCACGGGTGACGAAACTGCTCATTTTACAATATTGCAGAATTCGTCCAACCCAGTGGTTAATTCAGTTAACTCTTGTTAACTACTCCCTCCTTCAAGACTTGCCCGTCCTCCGTCAAGCCCATGCTCTTCAGCATCTGCTCTATAGCGACGGTGTTACCCTTTTGCTGCCTGCGCCGCATCCACCAGGAAAAGCCGATAAGTGCAACGCACACGGCTACGCCCACGACACGGTCAGGTGCTGCAGATTTTCCTCGTTCAGCTTGTGAAGATACGGCAGGCTCAACAACGTTTGGTGGCGGGTGACATTAATCCTCGCCGAGGTAGCTACGCCAGGTACTCTCTTTGTTGGATTGTTGAAGTTGGTGTATTTTGTCCCGTTGGGCGACTTGGTCAAAGGTTACCAAGTACGTTCCCGTAACATTTCGCTAGGGGCCGTCGTCGGTGGTCACAATGGCGGTGGCATCGTTGATTACGACGATACACTAATCTATCTCCAAGATAGGGGTCAGGTTATTCGTCTGGGTGTCGCAGTGGGCCACAGCGCCAAAATGCAGTTCTTGGGCGCAGCTACGTACCTCCTTACAGACGGCTAATGATGGGGGCCCCTTGCATGATGAGACAGCGATGATCTTGCTGTCGCACTCTGCTATAATGTCCTCTGGTAGATGGATCGTTACACCCTTGCGTGCGACTGTTGAAGATGTTTATTTTCTTAGGTTCTTAGCTTAGGTCTAGGCATTTCAATTACAAAGATAATTAATTCGTTATTCACTAGTGCCCTCACGTTAGCAGCGCCCAAAAGTTGGGTTACACTGATATCGGTGGAACCTTTCTTCAAAATCGCCTCTAAATCATTGCTCTCGATGATAGCTGGATTCACGATATTTATTTTAGCCAGCGTAGTGGCGATCATTAAGTTCTGCAATTCGAGCGTCACTTTGTAACGGACACGGGAAGTGTCGTCTCGTCAGCACTCTCTGTCTACTAAAAGTTTGCCGGCTAGGCTCAGGGAAAATGGGGTGGGTGTTGTGCTGCGTAAACGAACTCCGTCACCTAACAAAATCGTAGACAGATTTACGGGACTGGGATCGGAATTACAAACCCGGACGGAACTTAAGGTCCACTACCTACTGTGAAGAGCAAGGTGGTTGTGCTCTTCCCTCTTGACCCACCCTCCATGTAGAATAACATAAGAATATGCCATTATGGTTCTACCCAAGACCTGCCGCTGCTGCCTANTTTTACCCCTCCAAAAGCTGTGTATGAGAGAGCTAAGAAGGTTCTCGAAGGGCTAGCCGTAAGCTATGTTTGCAGAGAGAAAAGCTCACATGTGAACGGTGCTCGCACATGCAATTTCGAAAGAGAGAGCTTTTCAAGATAACAGCTTCTGATCTTGCATGTGGGCTCTCGCTGGAATGCGTACAGTGGGGGAGGTTCAATATTTTCTTGATAAAATTAGAAGACTGTTCCCCAAAAAAAAACAGACATTCTAACCTTTTGTTTTTGGTCTGCAACCTTCACACCCCCCCGCCACATTTTATCTTAGGGTTTTGACCAAAGATAAAACTGAAACAACAACAAGGAAGGGTGCAGACTTTTGTCTCTAGCTACCAAATATCCTTAATGTACAATTTCCCCAGCTCTTTACCGTTCAAGTCTTCCAGTAGATAAATCAGTTGGCCACATTTCTGCTTTACGCGAGCCTTCACTCCAACTGGAGCTAGTTTAGCGTTAACGTTATTGGACGCTCTCTTTATTACTTCTTGACCTACCCAAACGAACGAGGCTTGGATCTCAGGTCGTAAGTGCGTTGATTTCTCTTGTAAGCTTTTGTCAGGTGTTTCTCGATGTTTGAGCGAATCTTCTGAAATTCGTCAGCTCTTGACAATTTTCCCTCGCCCTCGTTGAGTAATTCGACTTCTCGCAACATTTTGTAATCTTGGCCATGTGAAATCATGTGCTGACCAAAGACCACGAAATATGGTGCCATGCCAACTGATTGGTGTATTGATTTTCTCAACGAACAGTTTATGCTACTAAGGAACACATCCCATTAACGATGGTCAGTACGAACGTACGCTCTGAGCGCGGCATTAATCGATCGGTTAACCCTTTCCGCGGCATTTTCCCCACTCTGTAAATTCGATTGAGATTGTGAACGCAACGGTAACGAACACAGCTGCCTACAAATCGGGCATGTCTCATTGGATGTCAACCAATCCGATAAACACGATCTGTGGTATTTGTGTTTGCAATGGGTTTCTACAATGTCGGTGTCCTGGCTAGTATCATTGCATATAGTTCAGTGTACGACTACCTCGCCGAGAAAAACATTTATATTGTCAATTATTCGCCTTACCGCCATTGTAACAAATTATGATTAAGGAAAAACGATATAAGTTATATAACGATATGGTCTTTAAGACCAGAAAGATTTTTTTTTTTTTTTATTCTTAATTCGAAAATATGGGCAATGATTGGGAGGGTCTCCTACCAGGCACCAGCACAGCAGAAGGAATGTCTTCGGTTGTTATAACCTTAAGTCCGTAAGCAGAAAGAAAGAAAAGAAAATTTGGTTGATGATCCTTTCGAGAAAAGGAGGAACAGGACCGAATTCTCCAGTCTGAACAAGTCTCAACTAATCTCGAGAGAATAAAGGTCATTCATCTTCGCTACTAGGTATAGAACCAATTTACTCAGAACTATCGTTCCTAGTATCCTGATGAAATGATATAATGAAGTCTACTGTGATCTTCTTCTATGCAATATATCCACTGGTCTGGGTCCGACAATGATCAGATTCCCAGCGGTTCCGAGCTGGATATATAACACAAAAACTGAACTACTTTAAAATTTGGATCAATATTGGGTTGCGGAAGGGATTGGGGAAGGTTATTGGGGAAAACGGACCATTCGGGCCCCACGTTGGGCGCCATTTATTATGTAACGGACACGGGAAGTGTCGTCTCGTCAGCACTCTCTGTCTACTAAAAGTTTGCCGGCTAGGCTCAGGGAAAATGGGGTGGGTGGTGTGCTGCGAAAACGAACTCCGTCACCTAACAAAATCGTAGACAGATTTACGGGAACTGGGATCGGAATTACAAACCCGGACGGAACTTAAGGTCCACTACCTACTGTGAAGAGCAAGGTGGATGTGCTCTTCCCTCTTGACCCACCCTCCATGTAGAATAACATAAGAATATGCCATTATGGTTCTACCCAAAACCTGCCGCTGCTGCCTATGTGCCTTAGGAACCCCTCCCAAAAATCAGATTAGAAATTCATGTTAAATCGTTATAATTTTACTTTGACTTGTATGACTTCAGGTTGTTTGTAACCCCCATTATTTCTACCCTAACCCTTAAAACTATTTTTACTGCATGTGTATTATATATGTGGGACTAATTTAATACATAGGAATTCAAGAGAATGATCAAATATGAATAAAAATAATATAATCAAAATATAAAGTAAGAATTAATTAATTAAATGAATTAAATGGCATAATTGTAGTGATTATAGTTAATAATAATTCATTTTATATATGGTTAAGCATGCATGTCTCACTGTGTAGACGCTATTCTCCTGACCCGGAGTGTATGTGTGTATATGTGTGTCTACTTACAGACTTTTAAACAGCTGTTGGTGTCGTTGGGCCCAATTTCACGTTCTAACTGTTAAAGAAATGTAGAAATATGCAAAATAACAAGAAGCGTTATGAAGAGGTATTTTACCAATACCCTTCCATGGACACAATGAGACCGATNCCGTCACCTAACAAAATCGTAGACAGATTTACGGGAACTGGGATCGGAATTACAAACCCGGACGGAACTTAAGGTCCACTACCTACTGTGAAGAGCAAGGTGGATGTGCTCTTCCCTCTTGACCCACCCTCCATGTAGAATAACATAAGAATATGCCATTATGGTTCTACCCAAAACCTGCCGCTGCTGCCTATGTGCCTTAGGAACCCCTCCCAAAAATCAGATTAGAAATTCATGTTAAATCGTTATAATTTTACTTTGACTTGTATGACTTCAGGTTGTTTGTAACCCCCATTATTTCTACCCTAACCCTTAAAACTATTTCTACTGCATGTGTATATATATGTGGGACTAATTTAATACATAGGAATTCAAGAGAATGATCAAATATGAATAAAAATAATATAATCAAAATATAAAGTAAGAATTAATTAATTAAATGAATTAAATGGCATAATTGTAGTGATTATAGTTAATAATAATTCATTTTATATATGGTTAAGCATGCATGTCTCACTGTGTAGACGCTATTCTCCTGACCCGGAGTGTATGTGTGTATATGTGTGTCTACTTACAGACTTTTAAACAGCTGTTGGTGTCGTTGGGCCCAATTTCACGTTCTAACTGTTAAAGAAATGTAGAAATATGCAAAATAACAAGAAGCGTTATGAAGAGGTATTTTACCAATACCCTTCCATGGACACAATGAGACCGATGATGCACCCTTTTAGAATCTATTATTAACTACGCATAAATTTCATGTTTTTCTTCTTCTATTTCTAAGTTAATGTCTAGGAATATTTAATATTATTGAACAATTTTCTTTTCTATTTTTTTTTTCTTCTATTCATAATTTTTCATTAAGTTTTCTTTTCTAGATTTTTGTGATTTACTTTTCTTCCCTTAAGTGGCTTTTAGAATGTCGGCATCGAACAATTTTAATAACCTGAGAGAAGGAGAGAATAGGTGACATACGGTCAGGTGGGTCTATTTAAGTGCGCATAGGTGTATGGTCAGCCGCAAGGGCAATGACCGCTGAGCTAATTTTTCCACACCCTACATATGCAAGCACCAACAATTCTTTACACAAGGCGCGGTGATATAATATAATAGATGGTTTTATAGTTGCGCGTGAGATATATGTATATAAACAACTCGGTCCCGATCGCCAAGTCCATCCGTTTTTTCGCCTGCAGGCAAGGTCCGGTGGCACCAAAAAGAGGGACGGATGATCGTGGTACTGGAGCGGACCCCCCCTCCGAGACCGAGGGTCAGGCCAGGTCAGCAATTTCCTGCCACACGTGGATCATAACCTATGTACAGTACATACATGGAATTATGTAATAAGGTCACTTTTTCATTTTTTTCTTGGCGTACCTTATCCAGGGGTTGGTTTTTAAGTTTTCGTCTTTTCAGCCACAACACTTTTATATTGGTTTTTATTTGGTTTATGTTCCCTTTTATGGTTTTGCAAAATTTTCACCACGTTTTTTTTTTTTGTTTTTGTATATTTTCTACCCGCACATCAATTAAGTCTTCCAACCCTGAATGCAATTTTTGTTCTGTGCAGCATGCACTTAGCCTAACTATTTTACCCCTCCAAAAGCTGTGTATGAGAGAGCTAAGAAGGTTCTCGAAGGGCTAGCCGTAAGCTATGTTTGCAGAGAGAAAAGCTCACATGTGAACGGTGCTCGCACATGCAATTTCGAAAGAGAGAGCTTTTCAAGATAACAGCTTTTGATCTTGCATGTGGGCTCTCGCTAGAATGCGTACAGTGCGGGAGGTTCAATATTTTCTTGATAAAATTAGAAGACTGTTCCCCAAAAAAAAACAGACATTCTAACCTTTTGTTTTTGGTCTGCAACCTTCACAACTTTATCAGACTTTTTGACCCCATTTTTATATTGACGCCAGCTTTCGTTAGCGTGTCGAGCCCTATGATATCATCAAATGTTGACAGCTCCGGCACGATAAAGAACGTGCATTTAATGCCGAATATGGTTAGGAAACATTTTTGCTCTACTTTATTGAAGCCGTACAACAAATGGGGCCTCTACAGGGACAATTCCCTTAAGTTCTTTTAGTGGTTTGATATAATTTTTTGCGGCCCCAGTGTCTATTAAAAGGTTTAGCGTTCTCCCTGCTACTGTTCGTCTGACGAACGGGAGCAGGGACTCTACCCTTAAAAATTGACAGTATCACTGTCGTATCCTGCACTATTGTCCTCATAAATCTCCGCCACTGCTTCCGATGCTAACTGTTCGTATTGTTGTTCGTCAACCTGAGAGAGGTGATTGACCCTCTGCCTCCGCTGGTCGGAGAATCTCTGGGATTCAGCCGGCCTTTTATAGGCACCCTGTTGGTGCCCGTTATTAGGGTTTGCAGTAGCCGGTAGGCCTGGGTTGTGCCCCTGTTGCTTTTGAAAGGCAGTTGGCTGACGGAATGTTGAGGAAGATGGATCAACATCCATCATCTCTATTTTGTCTTGGCTACGGATACCGCCTGTTTGATGGTTCCCCTGATTGTTCGTGTAAAACGGGTTCTTGATTGTCTCTTATAGTGATCGGGCTCATTCTGTACGCCCTGTCTGGGCCCGTTGAATTCCGGCAGCGTTTTTACCGCATCCAAAACTTCTTCGCAACTCACCGTTCGGTCCAAGGTGACCGCTTCGTAGACCTTGGCCTCGGCGGCCTGAACTCTTGCAGCCTGCAGCTGGTCAGTTACCTCCTGCAAACGCCGATTAAAGTCAGCTTTTTCTATTGCTGGCGCAGAGCTGACCGCTGCCTCTATAACGGCTTTGATCTGATCAGGGTCAATTTTTATACTCTTCCTACGGGTTCTATTTCAAGGTGTAAACTGAGTCCACCGAACAATCTCTCTAAATCAAAAATGGGCATAAACAGATTTTTTCTCGGTTGCCCCCTAGCGTGTCGTTTGTCTTTGTCGTGGGTCAGATCCAGCTCTGCCGGGCCGTTGTTGGTGTTTATTTTCTTTAGGAATCAAATTCAAGTTCCCTCTAACACAGATCTCGTTGTTGTTGCCCGCCGACAAGAATGTATTTATGGTGCGGTGTTATGTTTCTTACTTGCGCCTAGAGCAAAAAAAAAAAAACTTGAGAACAGCCGAATATTTTTGAATATAAATAAGTTTTATCTGTTTGGTTTTGCTTTTACTTTTTGGGCGATAATTGAAGAAAAGGTTCACTTACATGTTCCTCTTTTATTCTCCATGCTCTATGCTCTGCGTTGTCCACCCCTCTCTTCTATCGTCGCCGCTGCCCAAAGCCGTCCGCTCTGGTGTAACAGTTTGGGATTGATTAAATGCCTTTTATTTCCACTCTAGGCCACGAGCTTTTGAGTGCAACTCTTGTG
>NW_022995792.1:71872-74823 GCF_900245975.1 Drosophila guanche | reverse complement strand
CAACAAACAGCTCCTCAATATGTTTCTAATAAACAACGAAATAGACATTGCAATCCTTTCGGAGATCTGGGTTGTAAATAATGCCGACTGCAGTATCTTAGATTACAACTTCATCGGCAAGCCCAGAGAAGACGGCTACGGCGGAGTAGGAATCTATATTAGAAAGAAAATTAGATTTAGCATTCTGAAAATAGACTGTGATCTAGAGATCGTAGGTATTAAAACCCTGAACCTCAAAAGCAACCTTAACATTTTCAGCGCATACGTAAAAAGCGCAGGGTAAAAAATTGGTAAAACTGCTTGCTCCTAAAATACGATTTATTCTATTGTGCAGCACTTTCTTCTCTTGAATGGAGGCATCTAACCCTTCGACTGTTATGACGATTGGGAAGTGGTTGCTGTTGGTTATTTTGGATTTAAGGGCTTGCCAGTCGATTCTACCGATCCTGTGATTAGAAAAGGTGAGGTCAAGAACAGAGAATTGGGAAGGGTTCCTGGAAAACGTTGGAGATCCGTCGTTAAGACAGATAAAACCCGCCTCACGAGTAGCATTCTCGATGCTGCGACCCTTGCGGTCACTGGAAGGGTTTCCCCAGATGGAAGACTTGGCGTTGAAATCTCCTCCTACGACTGAAGGGTAGTCTAGGGACTCCGCAAGCTCGAACACCTTTTTAATGCCCGATTTGAATTGGGAAAGTGTCGTTGAAGGCGCAGCGTATGCGCTGAAAATGTTAAGGTTGCTTTTGAGGTTCAGGGTTTTAATACCTACGATCTCTAGATCACAGTCTATTTTCAGAATGCTAAATCTAATTTTCTTTCTAATATAGATTCCTACTCCGCCGTAGCCGTCTTCTCTGGGCTTGCCGATGAAGTTGTAATCTAAGATACTGCAGTCGGCATTATTTACAACCCAGATCTCCGAAAGGATTGCAATGTCTATTTCGTTGTTTATTAGAAACATATTGAGGAGCTGTTTGTTGTTGTTGTAAGTCAGACTTTGAATGTTTAGTTGTAGAATCTTCATTGTTTTTTGTTAGAGTATCCCGCTTCCACCCCTTGCACAATTTGCAAACGGTCGAGTTCAGCATTGGAGGAGTTAACATACTCCAAGATCTGTTGGAAAAACTTCTTCACCAATTCCCCCTTGGAAATGTTGTTGGGTTCCACCAGGAACGCTGTAAGCATGGATCCAGTGCGTTAAGCTTTTCCTGGACCACAGATGAGACCCCGGACGTTGTTCTCACGAATTTTTCACTTAACTGAGGGCTATCTGCGTTGATAGCGTTCCTCCATTCTGCCATGTTGGCAGCTGCCTTAGCCGACTCCGAATTGCGGGCTGCCGCTCTTTTGGCTTTGGTCACCTCGGCGAACGAAGCAACCGAGTGAATTTCCCTAGCTGCCTCAGTGTTGTTGTTTAGGCGTTCGGGGAGGATGCCGTTTTGCCAAGTGGGTGGGGGAAACTCCCCTGGGTCCGCTGGGTTGGGTGGAGATCTACCAAAGAGTGCCGGGTACCTAGCCTTGACCTCAGCCCGTGATAAGTTTTCAAGCGTCATGCTTTTTTGAATTGCGAACGCTTTCCTTCTGGCCTCGCATTGCGGGTGCGTAGCCGCGTGGTTACCCTTGCAGTTAGCACAGCTTAGCCCCGAGCATAGCGTGTTACTGCTGTGGTCCCGACCGCATTTGAAACATCTCGGTAGACTCTTGCAGTGCTGCGCCATATGACCAAACCTAAACCACCTGAAGCATTGGCTAAACCGATCCGCAAAATCCGGGGAGAGTACCCGTGGGCGGCGAAGGCACTGTTTTCCACAAGTTTGTCTGGTCTTCGGTTAACGAGTCAAACAACCTTGTGCCCATGTCACGACATGAGTTTATTGATGGCTTATTAGACCTGTCCCTGTCTCAAGTCAACCATGTAAAAAACTCCTTGGGTCGATTGCTTGATCTGTGCTTTGTCTCGGATCCGACCGTAGCGTTGTTAACACGAGCACTCCCGCTCACTATACCTGAAGACTGCTATCATCCTACTTTCGAAGTGTCGATAGATATTGGACCTACTGTATCGGATCGTGCGGGTAGGCTATCTGAACGCGTCCGCTGCCTTCGTAAAGCCGAGTTTACGAAGCTCAATACTATCCGCTCTGTACTTGTGCACTGACGTCATTGAAGGCACAAACATTTTTTACAATGTACTTGACACAATTTTTGACACGTGTGTCCCACTTTCATGTCCGACTAGATCTGCGAAACCTCCTTGGTTCACCAAAGAGTTATCCAGTCTAAAAAATCTAAAATCAAGACTATTTAAAAAATTTCAAAAAGTTGGTTCTCCCTGTTCTCTTTCTAATTACTTAATAGCTCGGTCAAATTTCACTGTTCTTAATGCTCAATGCTATAGGAACTACCTCCTTCGATGCAGGATACGTTTTTCAAAGGACCCTAAACAGTTTTACAGCTTCGTAAACAGTAAGCGTAGAACGTCCGCACATCCATCCTCGCTATCATTTTTGAATATGTCGGCAAACAATGATCAGGCAATCGCCGATCTTTTTGCACAATTTTTTCAAACCACATATTCCCAGGAAAGCTACCCAGGTCATATGGTATCCATATAGTTTACCAAGGTCGAATGGAATTTTCTGCCCTTTGTTTAATGAAGGACTTAATGTATTTCAATTAGTTAAGCCGGTCATTTCACCGGGCCCTGTCGGAGTTCCCGGCTGTGTACTCAGGTACTGTGCCGAGTCTCTCTGCGGACCTTTGCTTAAACTATTCACTCTATCTATCCATTCTTCTAGCTTTCCCCCCATCTGGAAGGAATCCTTTATAATTCCTCTCCATAAGAAAGGTAGCAAGTCTGACGCTAAAAACTATAGAGGTATATCTAAGTTATCCGCTATTCCTAAAATGTTCGAGAAACTTTTAACTCCGCACTTGCAGCATCTCTGCAA
>NW_022995792.1:17174-70554 GCF_900245975.1 Drosophila guanche | reverse complement strand
CAATGTTATGACTTTTTATTGCTCCAGCCCCTTCCTGGCTCCTTACACCCTCTGCGGTAGTTCTCTTGAGAGAATTACATTGGTTGATGATCTAGGTGTTAAACTAGACCCCAAGTTAAAGTTTTCTGAACACATTTCTACCATGGTAAATAAAGCCATGGGTGTGCTTGGGTTTATAAAGAGGTGGTCAAAGGAATTTGAGGACCCCTATATAACGAAGACTCTCTATATCTCGCTTGTTCGTTCGATTTTAGAATACGGCTCATGTGTATGGTGCCCTCAGTACAACATACATCAGAACCGTATTGAATCAGTACAGAAAAACTTTTTATTATTTGCCCTACGGGGCCTTAACTGGGATGCAACTGTGAGACTGCCATCCTACCGTAGTAGACTTCTTTTAATAAATCTTCCATCCTGAGTTAGTCGTAGAAAAATGCTTGGTGTAATTTTTATGCACAACTTGATCAAGGGGGATGTAGACAGCCCTGACTTGCTGAGCCGCATAAACTTTACGATTCCCATCAGACCCACTAGAAACTTTATTCCTTTGTTCCTTCCACTATGTAGATCGAATTATGCCTCACACGAACCCTTTAGGGTTTTATGCTCGGATTATAATTCCCTCTACCACATTATATCCTCAACTAACTCCCTTCCTCTTCTTAAATCTCTTATACTAGCCTACCTCTCCCGTAGTTAGTTTTATTTTAGTTTTGTATTGTTTCTGATTTTGGTAATTTGTGCTTGCTTAGCTATAGCTTAGCTTTGTCTAGTTATGATTAGATCTAATTTTCCTCGAATATTAGCCTAACATCTATCTTTCCTGCATGATCGCGACCGGTTCGGTTAATCGCGCCGCGCGTCATGCGGCAGTGCCCCTCGGTCGGTTGGGCGGGAGGAGGGCTGCGTTCTGCTAGGTTCCGCGCGTAACAGGCTTTGGCTTGGTGTCGCATGGGCCACTTGATGGTGCAGTCATTGCATACCAACGTCCAGAAGAAAGATATTAAACCCATTATGAATATATTTGAATTTTAATAATAATACCCTGCGCCCAACAAACCCCATCACATATTCACATACACATACCCCTCATTTTCTCCAACCTCATTCGCACGTCATATATTTATTCCCGGAACATCTAATCAATTCACACTTAGCACATATATTTTCGTTGGACTTAAAATTCCACAACACAACAGTCACATGAAATAAAATAAAAGATAAAAGTTCCGTTTCGTTTTTTTTTGCTCTCTCTTTATATTTACAATCTGTTTGTTTAACCAATAAGTAAATTGTAAAATTAATATTAAATTAACAGGAATAACAGTTTTCCAATGATCCCTGCTATTATATATAACATCTTCTCAGTTTGTTGGATTTATCTATCGGGGAGATCGAGAATGTGATATATTTTCAGTCTTCTTACTGTTAAGCTATTGTCTAATAGGCTAAATTATTTTCGTGGTTGTGGAGTCTGTCGATGTATTTCTTACTAGTTTTCTTTATTTCTTCTTTAATAGTTGGAATATTAAGATCTTTGTGGATATTTGCATTAGATACGTAAAACGGAGAATTAACAATGTGTCGCAAAGTTTTTGATTGGTAACGCTGAAGTATCTCAATATTTGAGTTGCTAGCAGTCCCCCAGAGCTGTATAGCGTAGGTCCAAACAGGCTTCAGTATGGATTTGTAGAGGAGAATTTTGTTTTCCAAAGTGGTTTCTGATTTTCGACTTATCAACCAGGACATTTAAAGTGTTTTAAGTCTAAGTTGTTGACTTTTTGCTTGAATGTGGTTTTTCCATGTTAATCTGCGGTCGAGATGCAAGCCGAGATACTTCACACAGGAACTTTGTGGAATTGGTGAGCCGTTAAGTGAAACGTTTGGGCAGTTACCTGGTCTTAATGAATATCTTATTTGGACGGATTTCAGGGAGTTGATTCTAATTTTCAATCGAAGGAACCAGTCTTCAATTAGGCTTAGCTCACTCTGCAGGAGTTCGGAAGCTTCATTAATAGATGTGCCTGTGGCTAAAACGGCTGTATCATCAGCATATGTTGCAACAGTGCAGTTGTTTGTAACTGGCATGTCGGCCGTATATAGGGCGTAGAGAATTGGTCCCAATACGCTTCCTTGTGGGACGCCTGCGTTGATGAGAAGTTGAGATGAAGTATCGGTTTCTGCTGCACGTAAAAGCATATTTTAGCCATATATGATTTGATTAATAAATAATACGGAGCAGGTAGCCATTTCTTTATCTTGTACAATAAACCTTTGTGCCAGACTCGATCGAACGCTTGTTGAAAATCGAGAAATGCAGCAGTGCAGTATTTTTTGTTTTAAAATGCCGAAACTATATCATTAATAACCTTGTGACAATGCTCAGGGGTCCCGTGACCCCTCCTGAATCCGAATTGGTATTCAGGAATGATGGAAAGTTCGTCCAAAATTGGCAACATTCTCTTCAATAGTATTTTTTCAAACACTTTCGAGAATATTGTCAACTGACTAATGGGACGGTATGATGTCAATTCCGTTTCTATTTTGTTTGGCTTTAGGATCATAACGATCTCAGCACATTTCCATTGACTTGGAAAGTGGTCTAGTCTGAAAATCGCGTTAAATATAAGAGTGAGAAACCCAATGCATTTTGGTGGTAAACTTTTTAGGGTGATACCGTCTATTTTATCAGGGCCTGGTGCTTTTCTATTGTTCAAGCATTTGATTTCTGTCACAACTTCTTCATATTTGATGCTTTTAATAGGCAAGCTCATTTTGCAGGGTGAATCAAGGAATTTTTCTACTTCAGTCTCTGTTATATAATTATTTATATCGTTTGGCTGAAACACAGAGTGCAGATGTTGTGCAAATGCTTCCGCTTTTTCATTATTAGACCTACACCAAGTTCCGTTGCTTTTGCGAATATTAATGTTTCTTTTAGCTGGTTTCTTTAGGTATTTAGTCGCCCTCCATAGGTTTTATTCATTGTTTTTGGAATTAGGGTCTAGTTAGTTTCTCAGATACGCAGCCAGAGATTCATTGCGTAAGTTCGACAGCAGTTGTCTAAGCTCAGATGCAGCCTTGTTGTACAATCTTTTGTCAGCAAGGTAGTGAGTTTCCTGCCAGCGTTCTCGCAGATTCCTTTTATTTTGTATTTTTTGCCGAAGTTCGGTTGAAAGGTACAATTGGTTTGGTTGTTGATGATTAAGAGCATGATTCGTGTTTCTGTAGCTCGCATTATGAATTGTATTTGTGAAAAGCTCTACAGCATAGGATATCTCCTCTCCTGTTTTTAATGAAATGTCCAGGCTTATAGCCGAGTCTAAATAGCTTTTAAATTCGTTAATGTATGTAGAGGCTGTTATTACTTTATAGGGCTTTTCCAATATATGGGCTATTGCGCTGTAAGTTGCTATTATTGGAGAATGATCTGAGTTAAGGTCAAAGCTCTCCATTACTCGCATGTGTGATTGTGGGATTCCAGAGAGTACTACGAAATCAATCAAATCTGAAATTTTTCGACTATCAGTAGGCCAATATGTGGGCACACCAGATTACAAAGTCGTTATGTTATTGTTTCGTATGCATTTGTATAACTCCGATCCCTTCGGGTTAGTTAATCTGGATCCCCACCATGGATGTTTGGCATTGAAGTCGCCTCCCACGATAAACTTTGTTCCCAGTCCTTGGAAAAAGTTTTGAAAATCGAGTTCTTTTATTGTGAATCTTGGTGGGAGATAAATCGCTGTTATTGATACATCTGAGTGCATACATTTTTTCTGAATTGTGGCAGCCTGCATAGCGTTTTCCTTAATACTGTCCATGATTTTAAATTTAAGGCCCTGCTTGACAATAATTGCAGCACCTCCATGAGTTCTATCTGATGGATGGTCAGCTCTTACTGTGTCGTATCCAATCAATTTAAAAAAAATTTGCTAGTGAAGTGTGTTTCTGAAATAAGCATGACGTCAATGGCATTCGTTTTTAAAAATAAAGCTATTTCATTTACATGGTTGGAAAGCCCATTGGCATTCCATATTCCTAAGTTTAGAATTATTTGCATAGCTTATTTACAAGTAACATTATCATGTTAAGTAAATTATTGGTAAGTTGAGATTGTTTTTTTAGAAGCTGTTCTATTCTTTCTAGAGACTTGTTCGAGGTACTATTTCCTGCAGCAACTTGAGCGTATGATTGGTAATCTTTGTGTTGTTGGGTCGAATTTTTAAACGGAGCAAATGATATGTGCCATGGTCATTTTTATTATTGTCATCTTTGGTGTTTCTCTGGTGGTTTTGATAAAAGATTCTGATAGACTTTACACCCTTTGTAACTAGCAGCATGATCTTCGTTGCAGTTGGCACATTTTTCTGGTTAACCATTTAAATGTGCATGTCAATTATTGCCGGTTTGTTTACCTAAAATTGGGGAAGCCACCTCGGGCAAAAAATAGAATCCGTGTGTATTTTTTTTAATGTTAGTATTTTTATGTTAGTATTTATTTATTCCGCAAGGTGAATGTCAGTCGAGGTAAAAATGTTTTAGGAATTAAGTATAGTTATAAAATTAAAGAAATGTTGAATTACATTTGAAGATTTAAAAAGAAAATTAAAATGGATTAGAGCTCCTTAGATTGGGTGAGACGAGAGAGGTCGGAAGAGTGGAACCAGCTGTTTTTAAATGGGAGCGTGCAACATTTTGAACGCTCATGGATGGGAGGGAGTCGCGATGGTCAAATAGAACACCGACTGACCCCACCGAGGAGAGTGCTAACGTAGACGCGTGTAAAAAAATGAGATCTGTCCGTTGCACGCGAGAAAATAGGTTTTTTTTTGTTAAATCCGTCCCCTGGCAATCGGGTCGAAAACACCCCTGAGTTCCCCGAGAGCTAGCCGGGAACGATAGACCAGGGCGGCAAAAAGGCGGATCAGAACAAATGGCGCCCAAGGAAAACGAGTGGCGCCCTAATAAATGGCGCCCAATGGAAACGAAAGGCATCGGTTTTAGACGGGGGGTCCAAGATACCCTGTTGGTCCGTGAGCTAGGAATACACCCCAGCCATAGTAGCCGTTGAGGAGAAGAGTTCAGCGTAGAGGAGGAGAGTTGTGGTCCTGGTGTAGCCAAATGGGCTACAGCCACGTTGTCCGACTCGTGGAGGCCTCGGAGAGATTTGACGAGTGAATACCTCGAGTTGTGGTCCGGGTGTAGCCAAATGGGCTACAGCAACCTTGTCCGACTCGAGAGGTCCACGGATCGGATCGGAAGAGAGGTTCGGGGTCTCTCCAGTTGTGGTCCGTGCGGTGCCGACAGGGCATCAGCATAGTTGCCCGACTCGAGAGAGCCAGGACAACTATAAAAAACGAAACAGTAAGAGGAGTTGGCACTCCTTGTGAAAAAAAGAAGCGGAAATTAATTGCGAGGGAAAAAGATTGGTTCACTCACCGACTGCAACCGTGAGTTGCAGTTGTCTCTCGACTCGCCCAAGGGATTGTGTAGCTGCAAAGGAAGATTTGTTTTTGTTTACGTTAGTGTTTATAACGGATAACCCATGTACAGCCAAGATGTAATTCCTAGCTCTTGGACGGCACGCTTATATGTGTTCCGGCTGCTGGCTCGTCGGCTACGAGTGTGGTGTTCTTGTCCAAGCTAGGGCCTACCTTATTATTACTTTAAAAAAATGAAACGTGCACACAAAAAGCCATAAACCGGACGGAAGAATACAAATTAACTTTATGGCGTTTTTGGTCCAAGCTGCTTGTATGCGTTGCGTTGGCTCCGGCGGCAGCGATCGGGTTCCCGTGGCCCGCTCTTGTAGCTGGGGACGGTGGTTGCGGTTGGCAACTGAGTCTTCTACCGAAGATTATGTTGAGAGGGTAATTGCCTTCTATTTCGATGGCCTTAAAGGCTCAACAATATGATTATATCAATGCACGTTTTACGACTCGTGTCGGAGTTTATGTGAACACTCCGTTCATTTATTCGTCCAATTCTAAACTAAAGCTTACTTCTAAACCTACACCGAAACCTAGCCGGCGAGCCGTCCGCGCACACAAGAGATAAGAGCCGCCTACGAGTAAACAAGATCATGCGATCGCTGGCGCCCAATCAGATAACAGAGCCGCCCGCTGCAACGGCATCTACTGCATCGGCGCCCTCCGTATCGGACTGGATAAGTTAGGGCGGCACATGATATATCACATTTCTTGTGAGCTAAGTTAGGGTGTCCCATGTTATTGCTTATGTGTTAACTTACAACGTCTAAAACGGAAGGCAATAACTATAGGTTAAAACGGACAGCGGACAGCATGCCTCAGATGTTTGCAAGGCACATCTACGCCCACCATACCTTGGTCTTGAATTCGCCAAAAATAAATATACTAATTTCAAGACCCCTTTGTCTCCGAGGGGCCTACAGGGGCTTGCTGTAGGAGATCAAACACTTATACTTTACTCAAACATAAATATTTATTTAACTCTAATAAACATTAATTCTAAATTTCCCATACAAAAATCAATTCCCATAAATTTTACCCCGTAATAAATTTTGCTTAAAATAAACTAAATGTAACGATTTTTATATCACTAGAAGGCAGAGAAGCAAAAGGAAATATAATTAAATGCACAATAAATGCACATGATGAGAGGGGAAAATAAAGAAGGGTGAAGGCATGGGAAGCGAGATTTCGGCCGCTGAAAAGAAACACAAAAAAAACCAGAACAACAAAAAACGAGAAGGGACGTGTGAGACTCTTTTTACGCGTCACAACTTTTATATCCGGCCCTCAGTACAACACCTGCACCTTAGCGGTTTTTTGTCAAATTTTAAATTTCTCTTCCTCTGCCATCTACATCTACAACACTTCTCACGCCAACACACTCTTTTAGCTCGCCACCCTCCTCTAGAACCACGCACTGCAGAGTCATGGCAGAGGCAGAGACGTGNCTCCGTATCGGACTGGATAAGTTAGGGCGGCACATGATATATCACATTTCTTGTGAGCTAAGTTAGGGTGTCCCATGTTATTGCTTATGTGTTAACTTACAACGTCTAAAACGGAAGGCAATAACTATAGGTTAAAACGGACAGCGGACAGCATGCCTCAGATGTTTGCAAGGCACATCTACGCCCACCATACCTTGGTCTTGAATTCGCCAAAAATAAATATACTAATTTCAAGACCCCTTTGTCTCCGAGGGGCCTACAGGGGCTTGCTGTAGGAGATCAAACACTTATACTTTACTCAAACATTATAAATATTTATTTAACTCTAATAAACATTAATTCTAAATTTCCCATACAAAAATCAATTCCCATAAATTGTACCCTGTAATAAATTTTGCTTAAAATAAACTAAATGTAACGATTTTTATATCAATAGAAGGCAGAGAAGCAAAAGGAAATATAATTAAATGCACAATAAATGCACATGATGAGAGGGGAAAATAAAGAAGGGTGAAGGCATGGGAAGCGAGATTTCGGCCGCTGAAAAGAAACACAAAAAAAACCAGAACAACAAAAAACGAGAAGGGACGTGTGAGACTCTTTTTACGCGTCACAACTTTTATATCCGGCACTCAGTACAACATCTGCACCTTAGCGGTGTTTTGTCAAATTTTAAATATTTTCTTCATCTTTCATCTACATCAACAACACTACTCACACCAGCACGCTCCGTTAGCTCGCCGCCCTTCCCTAGACCCACACACTGCAGACTCGTGGCAGAGGCAGCGACCGAAAAAAAAAAAAAAAAACAAACATAAGCTGCGGGACGGGGTGGGTTAAAAGTCGTAAGAGGCATCGGCAAGGGGAGGGCAGGGCAGGGCAGGGGCCGAATGAAGCAGAAGCAGTGTGAATGAGAGAGAAAAGAACAACAAAAGCTGCGGGACAGGGTGGGTTTAGCCACTGAAAATTATTATTATATATTATTTCTTCATTCTGGCTATAATAATGATCCGATCGGATCCCAATTTGGTGATCTGATAGATATGGTAGATAGGTGGTAGATAGGTTTGGGAGGTTTTCGCCCTTTTGTGGAGGCGGAAGGGGGCGGGGCTCATTTTTTAAATACACTGGTTTCAGTGTGAGCATACAGCACAGTCTGGAGCCAAAATTTGGTGGCTCTAGCTCTTATAGTCTCTGAGAACTAGCCGACAAACAAGACGGACAGACGGACAGACAGACATGGCTCTATCGAATCGGCCATTGATGCTGATCAAGAATATATATACTTTAAGGGGTCGGAAACGTTTCCTTCTGTGCGTTACATACAACCGTTATTCCCCACAAATACAATATACCCTATTTACTCTTCGAGTACCGGGTATAAAAAGAACACTCAGCCGCACCACACACAATTATGCACAGACAAAATCCGTCTTGCGGTAAATCAGTGCAATAAAATTTGTTCGTTTCTTTCTTTTCCACTTTTGCATGTCTCAATTTTTTTTCTCTCTATGCCATCTGTTCGGCGATAACGCCATAACGGCGATCGCTTTTAAACTTTTAAAGGAAGGTAGAAAGAGATAGAATATAAATAGAAAACTAAAAGTACCTAACCATTTAAATAAAGATTTTTAGACTATAATTATACATTTTTAAACATTAGTGGAGGGTGTTTTTCTCTCATTTTTTCTATAACATTCTTTTCACTTATTTAGGGGGATTGGGCTGTAACTTTGATTTAAATAATTCGTTTATTCCCCTCCCCTCCCTAGCGGGGTTTTAATTACTCCGCGTAAGCAACGCTTTGGCGCTGTTTTAAGTGGCCGCCGTCTGCCTGGTACTGTGCGCCGTCTTCTCTCTCGCTTGCTTGCTTAGCGGCGGCAAAAGCTCCGGCGAAACTCTCTGTCGCTCCAGCTGACAAATTCAAAGAGCCGAGTCTCCGCTATGGCTTACTTATGTGCCGGTTTTTTTGTCATTCCAGCTGGTACTTATAGCGGGCGAGCCTCCTCTAATGCCTATCTAGTCGTACATATGCATAAAGGTTGGCAAATGTTCAGTATCAGTATCGCCTTTTCTTATTGTTTTTCACCCCCGCTTCCCTTACCTAATCAATGCCTTCCGGCTCTCGCAGGCTAGTTGGTCTAGCAGCTCGATGGTGGTCCAATTTGGCGGTGTAAATTTAACTTAAACTGCACTTATACACTTGGAAAAAAACTTTCTTGGCCTCTGAAACTCCTTTAGTTGATAGCGATACAGATCGAAAATGCCTAATGGCGCCCTGCCGACCTCTATTTAAAGCCTATGTCTATTCGAAATTTGCCATCGAACTCGCTCTTCTTTTGATGAACTTGTCTCTGCATTCTCTGCTCTCCATATCATTGCTAATTTGCTTCCTCCGCTAATTTCTAAAGATAACTATGCCCGTATTTGTACTCCTGGCACTGCCTATTTTTCGGCGGATCCCAAAACAAGATTTAAAAAAAAAAACAAAAGCAGCTACACGCCTCACCGTACATGTTTTGTGTCAAAAGGTCGATTAATGAGAAAACCAGAAAGAATTTATTCTCGCGGGCTGAAGATCCTCGCTAGCATTGGATACAGACATTTTTAGAAGTTGGATTAAATACATAGGTCAGCGAAATAACAATTTTTTTTGGTAGAGAAATTATTTATTTATTCAGTTTAGTATTTATGTAGGCGAATAAGTGTATATGAGTGTTTATTTATTTATGTAGATTTAAAACTATTTATTAATTTAAACAGATGTGTGGTTTACTCGCATATGTATTTATTGGACTGTTTATTTATTTACTTTCTCGTCGTCCTTCGGTGGTTTATGTTTTTTTAGGATAGTTTATATAGTTGAGAAAGCTTCAGTATATATAATTAAGTGGCCGTGTTTATATATATTAAGGCGAAGTAGGAACTTAAGTAATGAGAAATTGGTGTATGAGTGACCCGGTGGAATTCAACGGGTCGGGGAAAACGAGGCGAAGCCCGGAGGTTCAGAGAAGGTTCCAGACATACAGGATGCCGACTACTAGGTCCCAGGACGGGAAAACCGGCACAAGACCAGAAAGGGCGGTGATGGGACTGGAAGATCCGGAAGAGGGGGCTGTAGGAGGCCACCCACCAAGTTACATAGACCGCGAGATACCCAGCGAAGTGATATCGGCCGTAAATGTGGCGATAGCTCAGGCTCAGGAGACGTATAGAGCATCGTTTGGCCAACAGTTTCGGCTCGCTGAAAGCGGAGCAGACACTCAGCGACGCGGATAAAGGAAATAGAGGATCACACTACACCAGTCTTGGAGGAGGTCCGCAGGAAATACCCGCGAACCAACAGGCACAACCGACAAACTGTTCAACGCAAGGGGCCCTGGAGCTCAGGCAAATGTAAATAGGAGTCGTCCCAGTTACGGAGAGGCCAGGCAGGAGCCGGTGCAAATAAGGAGATGGGGACTGAGCTTTGACGGCGATCCGAGGATGCCAGTATCGGAGTTCATATTCCGAGTGGGTGCAAGCACCCACATTTTCTTTACACAAGGCGCGGTGATATAATATATTAGATGGTTTTATATTATCGTTGTTGTTGAGCGGCTTAGTTGCGCGTGAGATATATACAAGATATATAAACAACTCGGTCCCGATCGCCAAGTCCATCCATTTCTCGGCCTGCAGGCAAGGTCCGGTGGCACCATAAAGAAGGACTGATGATCGTGGTACTGGAGCGGACCCCCTCCGAGACCGAGGGTCAGGCCAGGTCAGCAATTTCCTGCCACACGTGGATCATAACCTATGTACAGTACATACATGGAATTATGTAATAAGGTCACTTTTTCATTTTTTTCTTTGCGTACCTTATCCAGGGGTTGGTTTTTAAGTTTTTGTCTTTGCAGCCACAACACTTTTAAAATTGTTTTTATTTGGTTTATGTTCCCTTTTATGGTTTTGCAAAATTTTCACCACGTTTTTTTTTATGTATATTTTCTACACGCACATTAATTAAGTCTTCTAACTTTGAAAGCAATTTTTGTTCTGTGCAGCATGCACTTAGCCTAACTATTTTACTCCTCCAAAAGCTGTGTATGAGAGAGCTAAGAAGGTTCTCGAAGGGGTAGCCGTAAGCAATGCTTGCGGAGAGAAAAGCTCACATGAACGGAGCTCGCACGTGCAATTTCGAAAGAAAGAGCTTTTCAAGATAAAAGCGTCTGATCTTGCATGTGGGCTCTCGCTGGAATGCGTACAGTGGGGGAGGTTCAATATTTTCTCGATAAAATTAGAAGACTGTTCCCAAAAAAAATTTGTCTTAATACAATTTTTGCACAGACATTCTAACTTTTTGTTTTTGGTCTGCAACCTTCACACGGTGTACCAGGTAGCATGGGCAGAAGTACTGAAAGCTTTTCACACTCTGGTTATGGGCCATGCTAGAGACTGGTACTGGATGTATGTACGGACCACAGGAGTGCCGGACTGGCCTAGTCTGAGATATGGACTCCAGCAACAGTTTCAGGTGCGAAAGACGGAGTTTGAGCGAGAGCAGGAGCAGGAGCTTAGAGAACGACGGCAGCGACACGGGGAGTCGACAGACCAGTACATCCAGGAGATGCTGTTGTTGAAGTCGAGATTGGTGAATCCATTTTCGGACTACGAGGTGATAAGGATCATCAAGATCAATGTCAGGGACTCCATGTCAAGGGTGATTTACCCGATGCAGATTCCGAAGCTGCGGGAAGAGTGTGCCGAGGCCGAGAAGCTGCTGGCGACCCGATGGGCAAGGATTGGTCCAGACTATGGGGGTGCTAGGCGCAGGGAAGATCCCAAAGTGCACGAGGTTGAAGCGGCAAATCACGAGCCGGAGGAGCGGACAGAGGCACTAGAGGCCGTCTATAGGACGCAGGAATTGTGCGCAGCCAGGGCACACATATTTTGAGTGTGAGTCAGAAGTGCGGAACATATTCTGCTAAAAGTGTGGGGCGGGAAAACGGGAGAAGGAGCACGACGCAATTGGAGGGGTCGCGTTCCACGAACAACCAATAATTCTGCCCTCCAACAACATACCTAGAAATAAGGAGAATTATATACATAACACAATATATAAAATAAACCAAGCGGTGTTACTTGAGGCGAGATGGTCCGAGCGTAAGCCGTTACAGGAAAGACGAAAGCGATATAACCAGGCCAGGAGAAGAATACTGGGGGACCAGGTGTTGGAGATAAGCCTAACGAGGTCGGCTAGAGCACAGAGGGCTCGGAACCGGTTCCGGACACGCCAGAGGAAACAACGTGGCATGTGTGCTGCAATCCGTTCTGCATTAAGCCGGGACGAAAGGCCCGCACGTGAGTCTGGGCCCGAAGACACTGATGGGACTGCTCGATACGGGGGCATCAGTGAGCCTGCTGGGAAGAGGGGGACTGGAGATCATTGAGGAATTGAAGCTTAAGCTAAAAGACGCGAAAACAATATCGGTACAAACTGCGGGCGGCACAGCTCATCAGATCGGGATCGGAGCCCCCAAAATTACTGGAGAATAAGTTCGAACTGGAGTCCGAAACTCCAAAAAGATGTAGAGCATCGGCAAGCCCGGAAACCCCACTGAGGAGGACACCATCAATAAGGGCGAAGGGCAATGCACCTTCTTGCAGGACGCAGCTCATCAAGTTGGGAAGCATCCTGGACGAACTTATCTAATTGGTAAATGAAAAGAGGCCCATCCTGAGGACGATCAACCGAGGAATGAAGGACTCATTGGCCCAAATGAAGCATATCCAGGTTGCAGTCAGCGAGAAGCTGCACGAAGAGCAGCAGGTAGGCGCCATCTGCACGAAATGCCTGGAAAGGAATCGCGTGGAATGTAAGGAACTAGACGCCATCGACACACGGAAGGAGAAGCAGCCGAAGCCCGACAAGCGACCCGAGCGTTGCCCCGCAGAAAAACGCGTGACCAAGGCTGGCCGAAAAACCTCAGCAGAAAACACTGAAAAAAAGAAGCACAAAGAGCCCAGAGAGAGAGCGGTTGGTGAATCCGCCCAGGAGAGCACAGAGGCCAGATGCACTGGTCGTTAAGTGCAAAGACCAGGAGTCTTATGCTGAGGTACTCAGGGCGGTGAAGTCCGACAAAGCGATCGTCGAGTTCAGAGACTCGGTATCCGCAATCCGACTAACCGCGGCAGGGGAGCTCCTCCTACAGCACGGGGACGGAGCCACTGCAAAACTACTCAAGGCATTCCAGACGAAGGTGGGCAATATTGCTGAGGTCAAGGCTATCTCCGGGAATGTTTTGATTGAGGTCAGGGACATATCGGAGTGGACAACGCCGGAAGAAGTGTTCGAAGCCATATCCGCTAAGATAGTCGGAGACTTGCCGACCAGAAGAACGAACCCAGGAGGTGCTTCAAGTGCCTAGCATTCGGACATATCGCGGCAAGATGCAGATCTAGCCACGAAGAAACAAGCAAATGCTTTAATTAAGGAGGTACGCAGCACAACTCGAGGGACTGCAAACAGATGCCCACCTGCATCTTATGCACAAGAGCAGGGCTAAAAGACACGGCACATGGCACCCTCAGTAGGGCATGCCCTTTATATGTCAAGGCAGCAAATTCACACAATAATTGGCAAAATTAAGTTCCTGCAGCTTAATTTGAACCACTGCAGAGCGGCACAGGACCTGCTCATGCAGACGGTGAGAGAAGAGGGCGTCGACGTCGCCATATTGAGCGAGCCACACCTAGCGATGCCACCAGACGTATGGATACAGAATACAAACTCTAATTATGGAGCAGCTATCTGAAGCTGTGGACCTCGCCACAAGGCTTAAGCGCCCGTCATACGTCAGTGGGGTCGTCAGAGCAAAGATTGCCGACATCCACATAACAACCTGCTACATTGCCCCGAGCATACAACCGGATGAGTTCGCCAACAAACTAGAAGACCTAGCGGAAGATGCACGTAGTCGTTCCCTAGTGATCATTTCTGGCGATTTCAACGCATGGGCGACCGAGTGGGGAAGCACAAGGACAAACGCACGCAACGTTACATTCGCCAGCCCCCAACTGGCACGGAGAGCCACCTGGAAGGTAGCAAGTGTATATACGCATAGTGACCACCGGGCCATAACGTGCGGTATCGACGACGGACCCACCAGACGGACCGCAACCATAAGGCGCACAGCTTGGAAAACGGAGGACATGGACACCCAGTGCCTGCTCCTCATGTTCCGTCAAAGCAGCGAAAGTGTACACGGGAATGCAGAGCAGCAGGCAAAATCGCTAGGTACAGCAATGGAGACTGCCCGCGAAGCCGCCATGGTAAAAAAGCAAATGGGGGGAAGGAAGCGAAAGCCAGTGCACTGGTGGTCGCAGGAAATAGCGGATCTGCGGAGAGGGAGCCACGCATCAAGACGCGGCTACCAGAGGACCATGAAAAGAGCAAGGCGGAGACCACAAGACCCCCAAGCAGCCCAGGAAGCGGCAGAAGCGCACTCCATCTACCACCAACAACGGGCACATCTCACCAAGGAGATCAAACGAAGCAAAGGAAACTGCTGGAAGGACCTCTGCAAGGAGGCAGACCTGCAGCCTTTTGGCCTAGCCTACAAGATGGTGGTGGGCAAACTGGCGCGCAAGGTAATGCCCACCTGCCCGGAATTATTGTCCAGAATAGTGGATGCACTTTTCCCCACGCAACAGGAACTAGCCTACGTGCCCAGACACCGGGAGACTCCCACACCTCCACCACACAACACCTCCTCCAGGACCCCGAAGACCCGGCTGGATACAGGCCTCTGTGCATGATCAGCGTAACGGGGAAGCTGTTCGAGCGAATCATCGCAAATTGACTAGAAGCGAAAATTGACAGCCTACAGGGACTATCTGAACTCCAATTCGGCTTTAGGAAGAGGAAAAGCACCACTGACGCGATCAGAGCAGTGGTGGGTAAAGCCCGCGAAGCCATAGCTGGGAAGAGATGGCACGGTGGCACCAAGAAGTACTGCCTGGTAACTACACTAGATGTAAAAAATGCCTTTAACTCTGCGAGGTGGCCAAGCATCATTGCTTGGTGTATTTGGTGTATTGGTGTATCTGAGTACCTGGTGGGCATAGTAGCTAGCTATTTCAAAAACAGAGTGTTGCTGTTCGACACCTCGACGGGACAAAAACGACGACAAGGTACAGGAGGCGTTCCACAGGGGTCTGTTCTCTGCCCGCTTCTGTGGAACGTCATGTACGATGGCATCCTACGACTGGACACACCAGCCGGCTGCAGCATCGTTGGCTTCGCAGACGACATCGCGGTAATAGCGGTACATAAAACCCTAACTGAAGTAGAGGAGAACACGAACGAGACAGTCAGACGAGTGATGTGCTGGCTCCAGGAAAAGGGCCTCAGCCTAGCAGCGCACAAAACCGAATCGGTCCTGATTAGCACCAGGAAAAAGGTAGAGATAGCCAGAGTGGTTGTTGGAACAGACGAAATCGAGTCGTCCCCGGCTATCAAGTACCTGGGAGTCCATCTGGACCACAGGCTTAGCTTCAAGCAGCACCTGGAAGAAACCGGAGTCAAAGCCGGCAGGGCAGCAAGCGTGCTATCCGGCATAATGGCCAACATCGGCCGTCCAATACAGAGGAGCAGGCTGCTCTCGCCGCTGGAACCACCATCGAAGACCAGGTAAGAGGAGACGGCGGAGACTCAACATAGATGGCAGGAGCGATGTCGTAACACACCCAACGGCATATGGACTAGACGCATAGTCCCGGACTTAGGGCCCTGGGTGTGTAGAACTTTTGGGGAGACTAACTTTTACCTAACGCAGCTCTTAACAGGACATAGGTGCTTTAAATTCTACCTACATAAATTTAAATGCGAGTCGGATCCGTTTTGTACGCACTGTGCACGGACCATAGAAGACGCTGAACATGTATTTTTTGTCTGTCCAAGATTCTCTGCTGACCGGGAAGAGCTAAGCCTAGACATTGGGAGGCCATTTATAGTCAATGACTTAATGGATATCCTACTTAGCTCGCAAAACAATTGGGATGCCGTGAGCACCTACGCTGCAGAGATCATCCAATCCTTGCGTCGCGCTGAAAGACAGCGGAATCGAAATTCAAATCCCTAGATAGGATCTAGTGACCGCTTTCATGCCATCTCCCCCTCGCGAAGTAATACTTAACGGTCGTACCGCGAGAGGGATACGGAGAGTAGGGGGGTTGACCAGACCTGGACCTTGTTTCCAGACCTGAAGGTGGAGGATGGATTGCTGTTTAGGCGTACACAATTTGCCCGACCGGAATCCGGAGTTCCAGTGGAAACTATGGATCCCTGAGGCGCTGACAAGATCGTTGATCCAGCAAGCACACGACAGCGATGTGGCAATGCACGGAGGTATTGGCGCCGTATGACGGCACAGGTGAAGGCATATATCGCGGATTGCGATACCTGCAAAGAGACGAAACACTCGATACAAGTTAATCGTCCAAAGATGGGTGCCGAGACCGTAACCGAAAGGCCGATGCAGAAGATATACCTCGGCTTTCTGGGTCCATATCCTAGAACCCGAAGGGGGAATGCAGTCATCTTGATAGTCCTTGATAACATGTCTCGGTTTGTTTGGCTGAAGGCCTTGCCCAAAGCCACATCGGCGGCCGTAATCCAATTCCTGAATGAAGAGGTCTTCGCACAGTTTGGCGTTCCTGAAATGGTACACACAGACAACGGAAAGCAGTTTGTATCAGCCGAGTTTACACAATTCTTGACCAAAATAAGTATAAATAAAAGTAAATAACTCACATGAAATCTGGGTATTATGCACCACAGGCGAACGCGGCAGAACGCGTGAATCAGACCGTTCTCGAAGCAATCCGGACTTATGTCAGCTAAGATCACACACGCTGGGATGAGAAGTTTCCGGAAATACAGGGTGCGGCCAGGAGTGCGATACACACAGCTATCAGCACGTCACCATACTTCGTGCTGTTCGGGCAGCACATGTTCACCAGCGGGCGGGACTACAAATTAGCACGGAGACTGGGAGCCCTGAACGACTCGCAAGTATCACTTGTTGGAAGACAAGACCAGCAGGAGATCATCCGCAAAGAGTTCCGGAAGAATGCGCATGAGGCCTACAAGAGATCAAAGGAGCAGTATGATCGAAAGGCGAGAGAGATCCGGTACTTACCGGGACAGGAAGTGTATAAGCGGAACTTCGTATTAAGCAATTTCAAAAACAACATCAATGCCAAGTTTAGTCGGAAGTATAAAAAGTGCAGAGTGAAGTGTGAAGAAGTGCAAGAGATTGGTCGGCCACCTAAAGCAAAACAAAAAGAGAGAAAAATAAAATCCGTGCCCAGACCCGTACAAAAAAAAAACAACACGAAACTGACAACCGCGAAGCGAGGCGACGACGGCGCTGGAAGGAGGAGACGGCAGCAGCGGACACCACGCGGAGAGCCGACAGCTGGGTCAGCGACAAGACTGGCCCGGCCGGAGCACCTCGGGAGGATCAGAGCGCCAGATCCAGAGAAGAAACCTGCACAACGCACCGACACATCCAACGCCCCACTGCAACGTCACACACCCGGCATATAAATCATCACATACACATCACCATCATCCATCACACACCACACACACACCCGCATGTATTAAAATAGCAAATAGACGCACATATTAAATCCATTATGAATATATTTGAATTTTAATAATAATACCCTGTGCCCAACAAACCCCATCACATATTCACATACACATACCTACTCATTTTCTCCAACCTCATTCGAACCATATATTTATTCCCGGAACATCTAATCAATTCACACTTAGCACATATATTTTCGTTGGACTTAAAATTCCACAACCCAACAGTCACATGAAATAAAATAACAGACGAAAAGGGACGTGTGAGACGCTTTTTACGCGTCACAACTTTTATACCCGGCACTCAGGACTACATCTAGATATAGAAGACATCGCCAACCACTAGATATCGTTCACATTACAGAACACGTAGTAAAAAGCCTACTAAATAAAATGCATCAAAAAAATTGGATCAGTTAATCGTATTTTCCAATTTATGAGATTTTTAAAACATAAATAAAACTGGTTCTTTTTCCCTGCACATTCTGTGCAATAATGACCGCTAGGTTTCATAGAAGATTTTTCGAAAGTGGCGCCATCTATGAAATTTTCTGGTACGCAACGTGGATGGTCACTCGTTTTCTAATACAGAGCGTATTACATGTATGTTCTATAGCAACAAACTTCTGTGAGTATGTCGTAAATGCAACAATTCAATAGTTTAATGCTACAAATTCATTTTACTTATACAAAATACTAATTGTTCCCGGCCATAAGCCCTTTGCCCTAATTTGGCGTAAACAGCCACCAAAACTGGCCATTGGGACAATAGTGCATCTGCACCTTAGCTGTGTTTTGTCAAATTTTAAATTTTTTCTTCGTCTGTCATCTACATCTACAACACTGCTCACACCAAAACGCTCCTTTAGCTCGCCGCCCTTCCCTAGACCCACATACTGCAGACTCGCGGCAGAGGCAGCGAAGGCACACAAAAAAAACAAATATAAGCTGCGGGACGGGGTGGGTTAAAAGTCGGAAGAGTCAGCGCCAGGGGGTGGTCAGAGGCAGGGGCCAAGTGAAGGAGAAGCAGAGTGTGAATGATAGAATGTAAAAAGAGTAACAAAAGCTGCGGGACAGGGTGGGTTTAGCCACCCTATAATAATATTCCAATCGGATCCCAATTTGGTGATCTGATAGATATGGCCATTTCCTTCGGAATGGCGTTTTTAGTTTTCTTTGATCTTCAAAACTGTAGATTTGGGAGGTTTTCGCCCTTTTGTGGTGGCGGAAGGGGGCGTGGCTCATTTTTGAAATACACTGGTTTCCGTGTGAGCATACAGCAGTCCGGAGCCAACATTTGGTGGCTCTAGCTCTTATAGTCTCTGAGAACTAGCCGACAAACAAGACGGACAGACGGACAGACAGACATGGCTCTATCGACTCGGCTATTGATGCTGATCAAGAATATATATACTTTATGGGGTCGGAAACGTTTCCTTCTGTGCGTTACATACAACCGTTATTCNTTAGAATAATACAACAATGGAAAATATGGAATAAAAAACGAGAAGGGACGTGTGAGACGCTTCTTACGCGTCACAACTTTTATACCCGGCACTCAGTACTACATCTGCACCTTAGCGGTGTTTTGTCAAATTTTAAATTTTTTCTTCATCTGTCATCTACATCTACAACACTTCTCACATCAACACGCTCCTTTAGCTCGCCGCCCTTCCCTAGACCCACACACTGCAGACTCGAGGCAGAGGCACCGTCCGCACACAAAAAAAAAACAAATATAAGCTGCGGGACGGGGTGGGTTAAAAGTCGGAAGAGTCAGCGCCAGGGGGTGGTCAGAGGCAGGGGCCAAGTGAAGGAGAAGCAGAGTGTGAATGATAGAATGTAAAAAGAGTAACAAAAGCTGCGGGACAGGGTGGGTTTAGCCACCCTATAATAATATTCCAATCGGATCCCAATTTGGTGATCTGATAGATATGGCCATTTCCTTCGGAATGGCGTTTTTAGTTTTCTTTGATCTTCAAAACTGTAGATTTGGGAGGTTTTCGCCCTTTTGTGGTGGCGGAAGGGGGCGTGGCTCATTTTTGAAATACACTGGTTTCCGTGTGAGCATACAGCAGTCCGGAGCCAACATTTGGTGGCTCTAGCTCTTATAGTCTCTGAGAACTAGCCGACAAACAAGACGGACAGACGGACAGACAGACATGGCTCTATCGACTCGGCTATTGATGCTGATCAAGAATATATATACTTTATGGGCTCGGAAACGCTTTCTTCTGTGCGTTACATAGCGTTATTCACACAAATACAATATACCCTATTTACTCTTCGAGTACAGGGTATAATAAAAGAGTGAATCTTAAAATATTTTCCGAAAAAGAACGCATCTGACCTTTTTTGTAATTAATATTAAATAAAAATGATTAAGGAAATGGTTGTACAACACTAGAGAGACACGTATCTCGGAAAGTAAAAGAATTAGCTTATTTCGTGAAATTGAGCCGAAACTCTCTTATAATAAGCAATAATACGATCACCCGTGGTTACCCCACAACCTGATAAAGACGGCGGGACAAAAGTGGCAGTAGATCCGTAGTTTTTTCGGATAACCTTGCCTCTCGGCAATGGCGGCCCAGCAAAGCCAGTAACACGAAAGCTGGTGCAGCGTAATCCGGAACCATGGCTGGCATAGGAAGGACCAGGATGGCCACGGAGAAGGCCACAGGATCAAGGATCCTGGAGGAGGATGAGGAGGCTAAAAGAAAAGCGTTCGCAATTCAAAAAAGCATGACGCTCGAAAACCTATCGCGGGCTGAGGTCAAGGCTAGGTACCCGAAACTCTTTGGTAGATCTTCACCCAACCCTGGGGACCTAAAGGAGTTTCCCCGACCCGCTTGGCAAAACGGCAACCTCCCCGAACTGCAAAACAACAACACTGAGGCAGCTAGGGAAATTCACTCGGTTGCTTCGTTCGCCGAGGTGACCAAAGCCAAAAAAGTGGCAGCCCGCCACTGCCAACATGGCAGAATGCAGGAACGCGATCAACGCAGATAGCCCTCAATTGAGGGAGAAATTTGTGAGAACAACGCCCATGGTTTCATCTGTGGCCCAGGAAAAGCTTAACGCACTGGGATCCATGCTTACAGCGTTCCTGGTGGAACCCAGCAATATTTCCAAGGGGGAATTGGTGCAGAAGTTGTTTCAACAGATCTTGGAGTATGTTAACACCTCCAATGCTGAACTCGACCGTTTGCAAATTGTGCAAGGGGTGGAAGCGGGATACCCAAACAAAAAAAAATGAAGATTCTTCAACTAAACATTCAAAGTCTGACTGACAACTACAACAAACAGCTTCTCAATATGTTTCTAATAAAAAACGAAATAGACATTGCAATCCTTTCGGAGATCTGGGTTGTAAATAATGCGCACTGCAGTATCTTAGATTACAACTTCATCGGCAAACCCAGAGAAGACGGCTACTGCGGAGTAGGAATCTATATTAGAAAGCAAATTAGATTTAGCATTTGAAAACAGACTGTGATCTAGAGATCGTAGGTATTAAGACCCTGAACCTCAAAAACAACCTCAACATTTTCAGCGCATACGCTGCGCCTTCAACGACACTTTCCCAATTCAAATCGGGCATTAAAAAGGTGTTCGAGCTTTCGGAGTCCCTAGACTACCCTTCAGTCGTAGGAGAAGATTTCAACGCCAAGTCTTCCATCTGGGGAAACCCTTCCAGTGACCGCAAGGGCCGCAGCACCGAGAATGCTACTCGTAAGGCGGGTTTTATCTGTCTTAACGACGGATCTCCAACTTTCTCCAGGAACCTTTCCCCATTGTCTGTTCTTGACCTCACCTTTTCCAATCACAGGAACGGTAGAATTGACTGGCAAGCCCTTAAATCCAAAATAATCAACAGCAACCACTTCCCAATCGTCATAACAGTCGAAGGTTTAGATGCCTCCATTCAAGAGAAGAAAGTGCTGCACAATAAAATAAATCGTATATTAGGAGCAATCAGTTTTACCAATCTGCAAGAGCTCAACGATAAGGTCAAATCCCTGACCAGTAAGAACACAGTTACCATTCCCAGTAACAACAAGTATATTGCCAAAAAATGGTGGAACGAAAATACTATTACACCAAAAAATTGGAGGATGCCAGGGCCACTATAGAGGCCGACCGCAACCTGAGATGAGATTAAAAATTGCAGAAGGTCAAACTTCTCAAAGTTCATAAAAGAGGTTTCCTCTTCGCCCTCCATGTGGAGCAGAGTAAAGAACCTAAAGAAATACGGACAAGTTGTAAGGTAGTCTTTCCGAAGGCTGAGGTAGCTCAGCCTCTCCAGGGCCACCTTACAAAGAAATTTGTAAAGTGCCGGGACCCGAGATTGCGGAAATGGAGACGCCGTGTGTGGACTCCCACCTTTATGGAGGGGAATAAGGGAACCTGATCGACACCGGTCATCCGGAGGTTAGCGGAGGCGTCTTCTTGCAATGTAGCCGCCCCTGTCTGCTCCGATGCGAGCGCCCCTGGTAGTACCTCGGAATCACCCGTTCCGGATCTGGCGCGGTCTGGCGCGGTAAAGACCTGCGACCAGCCCAGCGGAGCCCCCCAACGGTGGGTGAAATTATAAACAGGGTACGGCTCAGTAGCATCATCCCAGAGGTCTGGCGTAGAATCAAGGTGGTACCAGTACCCAAGAAGAATGCGGACCCCGGTTCCTTCCAAAACTACAGACCTATTTGCCTAATAAAAACCTTGTTTAAGTCTATAGAGGGGTTGATAAAGTTAAAACTGGACGAACATATTACAAGGCATGAGCTTCTGCCGGTCAGATCATACGCCTTCAGGAGGAACAGGTCCACGGCGCTCTGCATCAACGACCTGATCAACGAGGTCCTGGCTCTGAAAGCGAGAGGGAATCAGGTCGTGGCGGCCTGTCTTGACCTACAAAAGGGCATTTGACTGCGTAAGAGTCGACACGCTAGAGCAGACTACTTACTGTTTCAGTATGCGGACGACTTCTTTATTATTCGCTTCCACAAGGAGATTTCCATTGCCAAACGTATGCTCCTAGGAATAATAGACAGCTTTGAGGCAAGATGCAACTGGCTTAACCTTGCTTTCAACCCATCCAAATCCAAAGTGGTTCACTTTAGCATCCGAAGAACCGAGCTGAACATTGAGCACCAAGGAGTCGAGATTAGGCAGGTAGATCAGATAAAATATCTAGGCAGAACAATTTCATCGAACAACTCAGCCTCAATGCACATCGAGCAGGCCATTTCGGAGTCAAACAGAAACTGTGCGTTCCTAAGACTACTCAGTGGGTGCCATTACGGTATCAGCCCAAAGAGAGGGCTCATAGTTTACAAGGCCTTTGTCAGAAGTAAACTTGTCCAAATCCGCTCTAGCCAAAATCAAATCTCATTGTAACCACCACCTTAGAAAGTCACTAGGTTTAATCATTTGCATCCCAATCCCGATTATTTACCACATGGCAGGAGAACTTCCCCCGGAATACAGAATGTGATTCTTAGCGGCAAAAGAGTTAGCCAAGGCACTTGCGTACAGTCTCCCAGCGAGTAGGACGGTGTCCCTAAACAGGGATATAAACACGGGCTACGCCAAGGCATTTCGGGAGTTCGGTGATATTCTGGAGAGAATCGAGGTCTTTGAGAGTTCAACTTCGCATTGCACCAAAATTAGGTCAGACTTAGACTTCTTTAAGGGGGCTGCTGAGAACAAGCATAGCTTAGACCAGGCAGGCATATTAGTTCTCCATAGGGAAAAAAGGGCATTGCTGACAAGGGGAGGCTTCGAGACCTACTACACTAATGGATCAGTAGCTAACAGACACTCTAGCGCAGCTTTCCTACACGACAGCTCAGGTTTCATAGACAGCTTTTACACGCACAAAACCTTGTCATCACTGTCCGCCGAGTTGCTTGCAATTGAAAAGGCCTTGGACCATGCTATTTCCCGCGGGTTTTCTCGTATCGCCATCCTAACGGACAGCAGAAACGGGGCTCTAATACTGGCAAGGAGCATTCAGGATAATTTTATCGCTTATAAAATCAGGGAGAAGATCCGTCAACCCCAATACCTAAGGAAGGTAGAAATCCATTTTATACCCGGCCACGCCAACATCTCTCAGAACACGGCAGTAGACTCAGCTACTCAGCGATTTTTTTTTGGGAACAGTCTTCTAATTTTATCGAGAAAATATTGAACCTCCCCCACTGTACGCATTCCAGCGAGAGCCCACATGCAAGATCAGACGATTTATCTTGAAAAGCTCTTTCTTTCGAAATTGCACGTGCGAGCTCCGTTTACATGTGAGCTTTTCTCTCCGCAAGCATTGCTTGCGGCTACCCCTTCGAGAACCTTCTTAGCTCTCTCATACACAGCTTTTGGAGGGGTAAAATAGTTAGGCTAAGTGCATGCTGCACAGAACAAAAATTGCATTCAAAGTTAGAAGACTTAATTAATGTGCGTGTAGAAAATATACATAAAAAAAAAAAAACGTGGTGAAAATTTTGCAAAACCATAAAAGGAAACATAAAGCAAATAAAAACAATTTTAAAAGTGTTGTGGCTGCAAAGACAAAAACTTAAAAACCAACCCCTGGATAAGGTACGCAAAGAAAAAAATGAAAAAGTGACCTTATTACATAATTCCATGTATGTACTGTACATAGGTTATGATCCACGTGTGGCAGGAAATTGCTGACCTGGCCTGACCCTCGGTCTCGGAGGGGGTCCGCTCCAGTACCACGATCATCAGTCCTTCTTTTTGGTGCCACCGGACCTTGCCTGCAGGCCGAGAAATGGATGGACTTGGCGATCGGGACCGAGTTGTTTATATACATATATCTCACGCGCAACTAAGCCGCTCAACAACAACGATAATATAACCCCATCTAATATATTATATCACCGCGCCTTGTGTAAAGAAAATGTGGGTGCTTGCATATATAGGGTGTGGAAAAATTAGCTCAGCGGTCATTGCCCTTGCGGCTGACCATACACCTATGCGCGCTTAAATAGACCCACCTGACCGTATGTCATTCCTATTCTCTCCTTCTCTCAGGTTATTAAAATTGTTCGATGCCGACATTCTAAAAGCCACTTAAGGGAAGAAAAGTAAATCACAAAAATCTAGAAAAGAAAATTTAATGAAAAATTATGGATAGAAGAAAAAAATAGAAAAGAAAATTGTTCAATAATATTAAATATTCCTAGACATTAACTTAGAAATAGAAGAAGAAAAACATGAAATTTATGCCTAGTTAATAATAGATTCTAAAAGGGTGCATCATCGGTCTCATTGTGTCCATGGAAGGGTATTGGTAAAATACCTCTTAATAACACTTCTTGTTATTGTGCATATTTCTACATTTCTTTAACAGTTTTTATTGCGAACGTGAAATTGGGCCCAACGACACCAACAGCTGTTTAAAAGTCTGTAAGTAGACACACATATATACACATACACTCCGGGTCAGGAGAATAGCGTCAGAATGCAGTGAGACATGCATGCTTAACCATATATAAAATGAATTATTATTAACTACAATCACTACAATTATGCCATTTAATTCATTTAATTAATTCATTCTTACTTTATATTTTGATTATATTATTTTTATTCATATTTGATCATTCTCTTGAATTCCTATGTGTTAAATTAGTCCTAAACAAGGTCACAGGTACGAAATACCCCAAAAGCCTCAAGTTCACGACCTAACCCTCGACCAGGACCTGGCCAGACTAAACGTGCTCAGGAATCCAATGTTCTTTCCGAAGGAAATATCCAACGACTTATTTCAGAGTCCATGACTAAAATTCAGGAAAATATGACCGCAGTTATTTCAGGGAAGATACGGAGTTGAGGTATCTGAACCTGACAAATGTTTCTAGGAACTTCCGGGAGGAGCCCCAGCTTGAATGGGAGAGTGATATTGCTCCATCCTTCCCTCGAATGAGCAGCGCTAGTAATCTTCGTAACCATAGTTACAGTCTCTCTTATTTACTGATTCAGCCTTGTCATTTTACTGGCGTGTTCAAAGGACCACGAATAACCTTGACTGGTATGAGTTATGCAGCCGGTTGCAAGAGAGATACCAGGATCAACGTTCGGATCGAGAGATCAAAGCAGCCATGCGTCGGCGTAAACAGGGTAGTAATAAAAGCTTTGACGATTTTCTAGATGCGATGCTATCTATCGCAGACCCTTTACAAGAGCCTATGCAGGACGGTGACGTCACCATAGAGGTTCGCGAGAATTTAAAGTCGGAACTGAAGCTCGACTTGCTTCATATCGAAACACCAGATTTGGCAACCTTACGCAAGGAGTGTCACAAGCACGAGGAATTCTTTCGAAATCTGAAGTCAAAGCCTTTTTCGAGACACGAAGTAGTGAATAGCAAGAGGTTTGTGAACTCCATAGGCCATGACGAAGAAGCTGATGATAATTCCGAAAAAGAAGGGGACTCCCTTGACGAAGTTTATGCACTCCGGGGCCACAGGGCCATAAATACCAGGAATGCCTAAAACCTCGTCGTGTTTATGGTGTTATGGTTGTGGTGTACCTGATACGTACAAGCCCAACTGTGCAAAGTGTAAATCGACTACGGAAAACGTATCCCAGGATGTCCGTCGGTCAACAAGACGCGATATCCGACGTTAGTCTCGGATGTTCAACATATACATCTTATTACCGGACGTGAACTTAAACCAGACATATCCAAATCCTCCTCAGACATACCAATCCCTCTACATTTCAGACCATACCATATTAGACTTCGAGAATATCAGAAGCGTAGAGCCGAAATTTTTGATCCCAAACCTCATTTAGCGGTGTTGTCTCGTTCAGCGGAACGAATGCGCGAATTTTGGAAGCGAAAGAGAAGCCTACGTCACGTCACTGTTTCCTCGGTCGTTCACAAAGCGAGCGATATTCGTCCTTTTACTCAAGTTGAGATACTCGGTGAGAGTTACCTTGCGCTATTAGCTAGCGGAGCCAATAAAAGCGTCATCGGTGGAAAATTAGCCGATAAAATTATCTCGAAGAATCTTCTGACAAACAAAATGAAAGGCGTTGTTCGTACTGCTGACGGCCAGACTCAGATTGTAGCTGGTTTTATTAAAGTTTCTCTGAATTACAATTCAATACACTCGGACTTTGAATTTCTAATAGTTTCATCTATCCAACAGGATATAATATGTGGATGGACTTTTGGAAAAGATTTGGCATTTCTATCGTTCCATCATCATCATGGACAGTAAGCGAGTTATCCTTTCAATCCGAGCACGAGTTGCTCAAGTTAGTCTTGTCTATTTCTCAAAAGAAGCAGTTACAGCACGTGATCGAATTGTTTCCGTCATTCGAAAAGAATGTTAACGGTTAATGTTATTAGGGTTAACGACCCTAATAGAGCACCACATTGATACGGCTAACAGCAAGCCAGTTAAGCAAAGATTTTACCCTTTGTCTCCAGCAAAGGAGATTCTTTTATGTGCAGAGATCGATCGCATGTTGAGTATGGACGTTATTGAAGAAGCTCCGAGCTCCCCGTGGTCATCTCCTGTCACACTGCACATCAAACCTGGTAAGGTGCGACTTTGTTTAGATGCCCGCAAACTCAACGCAGTTACAGTCAGAGATGCGTATCCAATTCCGATCATGGATGGCTTGTTAAGTAGGTTGCCGCCGGTTCACTGTATTACAAAGATAGACCTTAAGGATGCCTTCTGGCAGATTAGATTAGACCAAGAATCTCGTGCGAAAACAGCGTTCACAGTACCAAATAGGCCGCTTTATCAGTTTAAAAGAATGCCGTTTGGATTGACAAACGCGCCAAACACGATGAGTCGGTTGATGGACATTGTAATTCCGTATCAACTCAAATCTCATGTGTTGGTATATCTTGATGACTTATTGGTGCTTTCAAACAACTTTGAAGACCACTTGCTACATTTATCGGAAGTTGCTCTTCAATTACACAAGGCCGGACTGACAATAAACGTGCAGAAGAGTCAGTTCTGTCTGAAACGGGTGGACTACCTTGGGTATCTTGTGGGTGAGGGGACGCTTCAAGTTAATTCAGAGAAAGTACGAGCCGTGGATGAATTCCCGATACCGAAGACTCAAAAGCAACTAAGGAGATTTCTAGGAATGACTGGGTGGTATCAACGTTTTATTTCCAACTACTCTTCTGTTATCTTTTCTCTCACCGAACTACTCCGTGGAAAGTCGTATGAATGGAATGAAAAGGCACAAGCGGCGTTTGATGATATCAAGTGTAAATTATGCTCAGGTCCATTTTTAATTCATCCCAATTACGACAAGCCTGTTGTAGTTCAATGCGATGCATCTCTTCATGGGGTAGGTGCAGTTTTAGCCCAATGTGATGACACAGGTTGCGAGCGTCCGTTAGCTTACATGTCCAAGAAGCTGAACAAGCCTCAGCGAAACTACACGGTAACGGAACTCGAATGCTTGGCTCATGACCGGTATTTTTTTAAGGCGTACATGTAGCTACCAGTAGGGAAGTTTCAACAATGCCTAGTACGTTCGGAGGCAACCGAATACTTGGTCAATCTAGAGTCGCCATCTAATCGGTCTACCCGTGATTTTAATGTTCCAATGAGCAAGCTTTAGCTCGTATCCTTTCCTTCGCTTTTACATCACCGACTGCGAAACTCTCGTTCATTCGAAGGTGTTACGGAAGTAGCGGTTTTGGAATGCGAAGTGTTACCGGAAATCGATATAAAGTCGGATGCGTTTCAGTCGCCGGAGTATCGATCACTCAGAGAGAAATTCGTGCTTTCCAAACTCCNACGGGTGGACTACCTTGGGTATCTTGTGGGTGAGGGGACGCTTCAAGTTAATTCAGAGAAAGTACGAGCCGTGGATGAATTCCCGATACCGAAGACTCAAAAGCAACTAAGGAGATTTCTAGGAATGACTGGGTGGTATCAACGTTTTATTTCCAACTACTCTTCTGTTATCTTTTCTCTCACCGAACTACTCCGTGGAAAGTCGTATGAATGGAATGAAAAGGCACAAGCAGCGTTTGATGATGTTAAGTGTAAATTATGCTCAGCTCCATTTTTAATTCATCCCAATTACGACAAGCCTTTTGTAGTTCAATGCGATGCATCTCTTCATGGGGTAGGTGCAGTTTTAGCCCAATGTGATGACACAGGTTGCGAGCGTCCGTTAGCTTACATGTCCAAGAAGCTGAACAAGGCTCAGCGAAACTACACGGTAACGGAACTCGAATGCTTGGCGGTAGTACTGGCCATAAAAAAATTCCGCATGTACATCGATGGTCATCCCTTCAAAGTTGTTACGGATCATGCAAGCCTCCGTTGGCTTATGAACCAGTTAGATCTCAGCGGTAGATTAGCCAGATGGGCACTAAAATTACAAGGTTACTCGTTCGAAATCGAGCATAGGAAAGGAAGCGAAAATGTAGTGGCTGACGCTTTGTCTCGTTCATTCGAAGGTGTTACGGAAGTAGCGGTTTTGGAATGCGAAGTGTTACCGGAAATCGATATAAAGTCGGATGCGTTTCAGTCGCCGGAGTATCGATCACTCAGAGAGAAATTCGTGCTTTCCAAACTCCCAGATTTTCAAGTAATCGACGATTACATATATTATCGTACAGGTTTTTCCGTGTTGGATTCTGACCAAGTCGATGAGTCGTGGAAATTATTTGTTCCCGAAGAATTGAGACAGGGCGTAATTAAACATAGGAATATTTATCATCCTGGATCACTTTTCAAAATTTACCTTTTTAAAGGCGGTCAAGAATGTACTTCCCAGATAGTGATTGACATATTGAGGGAAGATATATTTTCATGTTATGGAGTGCCGGAAGTGCTAGTGAGCGATAACGGTACGCAGTTTAAAAGAAGTGATTTTTCTAAAGTCCTTTTGAAGTACGGTGTTCAGCACTTATATACAGGGGCGTATGCTCCACAGTCGAATGCCGCGGAAAGGGTTAACCGATCGATTAATGCCGCGCTCAGAGCGTACGTTCGTACTGACCATCGTGAATGGGATGTGTTCCTTAGTAGCATAAACTGTTCGTTGAGAAAATCAATACACCAATCAGTTGGTATGGCACCTTATTTCGTGGTCTTTGGTCAGCACATGATTTCACATGGCCAAGATTACAAAATGTTGCGAGAAGTCGAATTACTCAACGAGGGCGAGGGAAAATTGTCAAGAGCTGACGAATTTCAGAAGATTCGCTCAAACATCGAGAAACACCTGACAAAAGCATACGAGAGAAATCAACGCACTTACGACCTGAGATCCAAGCCTTGTTCGTTTGATGTAGGTCAAGAAGTAATAAAGAGAAATTTTAATTTTAGTAGCGCGGCCAATAACGTTAACGCTAAACTAGCTCCAGTTGGAGTGAAGGATCGCGTAAAGCAGAAATGTGGCCAACTGATTTATCTACTGGAAGACTTGAACGGTAAAGAGCTGGGGAAATTTCACATTAAGGATATTTGGTAGCTAGATACAAAAGTCTGCACCCTTCCTTGTTGTTGTTTCAGTTTTATTTTGGGTCAAAACCCTAAGATAAAATCTGGCGGGTGGGTGTGAGGGTTGCAGACCAAAAACAAAAAGTTATAATGTCTGTACAAAAATTGTATTAAGACAAATTCTTTTTGGGAACAGTCTTCTAATTTTATCGAGAAAATATTGAACCTCCCCACTGTACGCATTCCAGCGTGAGCCCACATGCAAGATCAGAAGCTTTTATCTTGAAAAGCTCTTTCTTTCGAAATTGCACGTGCGAGCGCCGTTCACATGGGAGCTTTTCTCTCCGCAAGCATAGCTTACGACTAGCCCTTCGAGAACCTTCTTAGCTCTCTCATACACAGCTTTTGGAGGGGTAAAATAGTTAGGCTAAGTGCATGCTGCACAGAACAAAAATTGCATTCAAAGATAGAAGACTTAATTAATGTGCGTGTAGAAAATATACATAAAAAAAAAACGTGGTGAAAATTTTGCAAAACCATAAAAGGGAACATAAACCAAATAAAAACAATTTTAAAAGTGTTGTGGCTGCAAAGACAAAAACTTAAAAACCAACCCCTGGATAAGGTACGCAAAGAAAAAAATGAAAAAGTGACCTTATTACATAATTCCTACATACATGACATGTATCCAATACTAGGTGCACAGGCAGGAAATTGCTGACCTGGCCTGACCCTCGGTCTCGGAGGGGGTCCGCTCCAGTACCACGATCATCAGTCCTTCTTTTTGGTGCCACCGGACCTTGCCTGCAGGCCGAGAAATGGATGGACTTGGCGATCGGGACCGAGTTGTTTATATACATATATCTCACACGCAAATAAGCCGCTCAACAACAACGATAATATACAACCATCTAATATATTATATCATCTCAGGTTATTAAAATTTGTGATACATGCGATACTATCGATGACGCATCGCAAATAATTTTTAATTGTACCAAGTACAACACAACAAGACTAAACTACCCTTCGCTAAGGAAATATAATAATATCTATAAATTCTTCGAAAAAGAACAAATTAGCTCGTACCAAACTTTAATCGAGTTCATCGACAAAATTGGAGTAAAACAGTAACAAGTTACATATCTCGACTTGGCGATTTCCACCTTGTAAAGACGGGCGGCCAAATAATCCCCCTCTACCCAAGGGTAGAGCGGTAACATAAAACCTCAAAAAAAAATAAAATAAAATAAAACAACAACACAAAATATTTTAGGATAGTTTTTTCGTTAAGTTCCGTTTCGTACGCGGAGTCTGAAATGAAAATGGAGTAGAGCTCCTTAGATTGGGTGAGACGAGAGAGGTCGGAAGAGTGGAACCAGATGTTTTTAAATGGGAGCGTGCAACATTTTGAACGCTCATGGATGGGAGGGACTCGCGATGGTCAAATAGAACACCGACTGACCCCGCCGGGGAAAGTGCCAAAGTAGACGCGTGTAAAAAAATTAGATCTATCCCTTATACGCGAGATAATACGTTTTTTTTTGTTAAATCCGTCCCTTGGCTATCGGGTCGAAAACACCCCTGACTTCCCCGAGAGCTAGCCGGAACGATAGACCAGGGCGGAAAAAAGGCGGATCATAACAAAACTGGCTAAGAAACTTCCAAGAATTGCACTGAAATGGAGGGCGAATCAATTTGGCAATTTTGCGAATGGCGAGAAGCGCACCAGCGACGTGGAGGCTGGACGACTGAATCAGAATTTGGACGAGAAGATAGCCAGGATGATGGAGAAGCTCATACTGATATCGAATAGCAAACGGGCCACCGGCAGTTTGTCTACGAGCTGGCGGAGCAGATCAACAACATTCTGTAGATGCGTCTGAAGCTGGAGGCGCTGAAGAAGATCTTCACGCAGCTGAAATACGAGCAGGCGGTGCACTTTTCCAATTCCAAAATGCACGCAGATTCGTACTGCAATTACCTGAACGCCGGCGGCAAACCCTGCATGCTGCTGTCGGGTGATCTTGCCCAGAGCGAGAGCTCCGAGGTCTTTGAGAGCTATCGCAGCTTTTCGGTGCGCACCATTGTGGCCACGGATCTGATTGCGGCGTGGAATCGCATCATGACAACCTGGTGATCAATTTGGATCCGCCCAACGATCATGTCACATATTTGCATCGGACGGGGCGTTCCGGTCGCTTGCGGGTCTTTGGCCATTGCCATCACATTCATCTCATCGCTGAAGCAGAGCAAAAACTTTAAGCCGATTCTGGCCAAGGCAGGCACTGGCATGTCCGTTTTGCAGTTTCCCACTGAAGGGGCGCCGTCGAAGGGATTTAATTTCTTTGAATTTGATGCTTATGAGTTTCCGTATTACTTCACGTCGGAAGCCAACGAGCAGGACGAGAATGAGTTGAATGAAATCAAGAAACCAAAGTCCACCAAACTGTCTATTAAAATAGTCAACGAAAAGGCAGAAAATGCTCCAGTCTCCAGACGCAGGTCACAGAAGCAGCTGCAGGGCAACAAAAGGTGGAGGAGTATGCCCCACAAGACGTTCTTATAGCTCCCGCTGTAGTGCAGGAGGAAAAGCCAAACAATCTAGAATTTGAGGTTAAAACATATCCCACAGTAGCAGACAGCCAGCAGCCATTGCCGCAAGACATTCTATCGTCAGATGTCTTCCAGGAACCAACCCAATCGACTGTCTGCTCGGCTGCCACTCACCCCGGACCACCCGCAAATTCAATCATTACGAAAACCTACTGCCTAGTGGTGCCCGCCATGGACAACAGGTCGACCACGCTGCAGCCTCGTGCTGTCGAATACGGTGGACGATGCCAGCAGCATTGTGTCGGACAGCCTGGAGTGCGGCTATGGCAGTGATACCTCCTATGTTAGCCACTACACGGAGAGCGATGGCCAGATCATTTGGCAGCGTACAGGGCACGTCGGCAGGTGCTCAAGCGTCGTCGTCGCTACCTGAAGACACGTCCCTGGTACCACAAATGCTCAACGTTTGTTCGTTTACACAAAGCATTCAAGAGCGTCAAGGTATGTGTGGAATGGATTATCCTTTTGGTTCGGGAAATTAACCTTTTATTGCAGAGACTCGAAATTGAATCGCTGCTGGCCCATCATCAGTTCCTATTGAAGTTTGAAAATTGGGAGAGCATAATGCAACGCTTGAATGCCTACAAAAGGCGATTCAAGGTGAAGAACGAGTCGGACTGGCCGGACGAGCTATACAAGACGGCAATGGAAGTTTACTCTACGGATAATGGTAATGCCACGGAGCAGGACAAATCAGAGAAGAAGCAGCTGCAACAGCAGCAGCAGCGCTGGGTAAGCTGAGCGTTCATGTTGCCCATCAGATGAATATACCAGCAGTAACAGCACCAGCACCAGCAGCAGCACCTGTAACTGTAGCAGCCGTGCAGGCAGCTGTTAAATATTCAAAAAACATCCTCCGAATCGGCTTTAACTTTAAAGGAGGATGAGGAAGTTGTTGAGAAATTGAGTTTTTCGTCGAGCGGCTTTGGTGAGAGTACAGAGGAGAGTGCTTCATCTGGTATTGGGACCTCTGCCTACGATCCTTCTGCCTCCTCGGATCCACTGGAAAATAATGATGATGATGACGAGGACACCGACTGGGAGGACTATGGAAATGAGGACGAGGACTCGACCGATGATTCTAGGACATGAGACAGCTTTAAGCTGGTCAAGCGGCCACTCCAAGAGAGCAGTTCCAGCTATGAAAGCGATGACAGCGATGATGACTGCTGAAAACGAACCATGTGGCCGCACACATATCACAATTTCCCGAGGAAGAAGATTAAGCACACAAAAAAACAAACAACAATGAAGAAAACTGAAAACGGAGCAAGTTCCCAGAGGCTGCATCAGTCTTGCCCTCTCACTGTTTAGACTTCAACGAATGTTAACTCTACTTTAACGACACTAACTACACTTTTTGAAATGTTAACTGAAACTTAAGTTAATTTTTTTCTCAACGTATAACGGGGGTTAACATATACACTACATTATACTCCATAAAAAAATATTGTTATTGAATTACCTTTATATAGTGACAAACAAAAAGAGCAGAACCCATCCTTATAGACCAGTATAAGCCAGTTGAAAGTGTGATTACATATAATATAAAATATATATCAATAGATTAATAATAATTTTCATACTGATACATAATGAAATGAAGGACAATGAAAAAGTTAAGAAAATGAAAATGAGTTATGAAATTTTGATGGCAACTGAAAGCGGCAAACCTCCCATTAAATCAACATTGAATAATTATAATTTATATTATATTTTCTATAATCATTTAACCAATTTGAATTTATTTTGCAAGCACAACTGAAAAAGTGTAGTACGCTTGTTTATAGCTCAAAATAATAAAAAAAACTGTAAAGTTAAAATTCAGCCTGAAACTATACAACACCAGTACTTCTAGTAGTCAAATTCTGGTGCAAGCTGAGCATTCGCACGCCCTCTGGTGAATGCAATTCCCCATAGTGGGCAGCATATATTAGTATAGAATTTCGCTCTGACAGTCCCAATTGCTGTTTGTTTCCCACTGTCATTCTGACAAACAGAAGGGGACCGAAAATTAGGCTGGGAAGAGCTGATTTCCGGAAAAAGTAGAGCGAGCCTTCTCCTCGTGGTATTCAAAGAGTACAGACGTACATATACGTCGCGACCACGGCCATATGAGCGAACATAAAAAGAAGACAGAAGAGGTTGCTGCCAGGCCTTGACGGAATATTTCTATGTGCGGTTCAACATAACCTGCCTATGTTTCGGTGCCACCAAATGCTGGCTTAACATTTTTTCGTTGCCCCCCTAAACCAACTAAAATCAACGGCATAGTGACAGTGAAGAACAAAATACGAAACTCTATATGTCCCATTGTGCATTTAAAACATATGTGCACTTGCGAGGTCATTGACCCGTAGAGGCTACAGGCCGTGCTTTTCAAATTTATACTTGTGTCCCCATGCCATCGCTGCCATGTCTGGATTCAGACCTCGTTTTGAATTTGATTAATACAAATGTAAAGAAACGTAGTGATATTTAGCGCAAGTGACAAAAACATTAAGAAACTAACGTAAAATTTACTTATTCCATTAAGTTTGTTTAAATCCAACCCCAAAAAGAAAGAATCAAAACAAACGGATAGAAATCATATGTTTATGTGTGTATGATCCATTGTGTGTGCTCTCTCTTAAAAGCTTTCAGGTTCGCCTCCCATCGCCGAAAGATATTTTGGACATGGATGACATAAAGCAAATAGGTAAGTGAAAGAACCTATTTTATTGCAAATCTTAACTTGTTAGAGACTTTACTGCCATACACTCGAAATAAATACTCGGCCTTTCTTGTTGTTGCGATTTCGGCAAACGTAAAGCTTGCGAGCTTTCGGAGCTTCTTCAAAACTCGGCTTTATCTATGGAGTTTTACACTTATGAGCATTTAATTAGAGCCAAAATAATTTCCGTTGGAATAAAAAGGAAAATGAAATTAATGAATTAAAAATAATTACATATTAATCCAAAACTTATCGAACTAAATTAAAACTTTACATTTTGAACAAAATTATTAGAATCTAACTATTAGACTTATTATAATTAAGATTTCCTTATTCACCTTACTCACTTATTCATATATATTTTGTAGCCCCTTTATTTGATAGTAAACAATTTTTCTTATAATTTTCTCTTTATATACATACATACGCATATATTCGGAATGAACACCCATTATTTATAATAAACCTATCATTAATTTGTTGAAAATGAATTGCTAGAGATTTTTTTATTAAGGAGCTATGCAACGTTCACCGTGTGGAATATAGAATAACCATGACTAAAAAGGGATCATCCGAAACTATTATATCTCTTGGAATTTATAGAATGATCATGGTTGGGTGGCCAAGGACTGTCGCAACAAGACCAGCGCAGCCGTCAATCATGGTGGATATGTATTTCGGTGGTTAAGTTTTCCCCTTCCGGTTACTTCACCTTTTCCTAAGTCATCCCCCTATCCCCCTCATTCCCTTCCCTACATTCTAGCATAGGTCTGCACGCGAAAAAAATGAATAAGAAATAGCATCAATGCGAGCACATAACAATAAGCAATTATCGGAACCCCCCCTTCTACCGATCATACAGCCGGAGCCAGCGCATGCACAAGGAGGGTGGTTGGTTACACCCCAGACCAGCTCGAGTGGCACAGCTACAACTTTGAAAAGCACATTAACCATTTCATTTTGATAACACGTGCATTATACTGTAAAATTTTCTTTACCTTTAATTTTCTATTAAACTCAATTTCAAACTACTTAGTTATGGAAGATTATATTAACATATTTTTTATAACCATTTAAAGACAATTTAAATTAAATGTATATTGTCAGCGCAGCTAAAAAAATGACAACTATGAAAATCATAACTATTTTTCCGTTTAACAAGAAAACTCTAATTAAAATTAAAAAAAAATACTTTCTCAACTACAAGTTTTTGCTAACACAGTTTTCAATCAAATTTAAATTCAATTAATTGGTTATATTTAATATTATAATTTGTATAACCATTTAAAGAACATTTTTTAAATTAGTTTGTCAGCTCAGCCAAAAAAGAAACATACAAATTAAAACAAGTTAAAATTGAAAAGAAATGCATTAAAAACTAACATATTCACCACCTTTAATTTATAACTCTAAGAACTTGATAAACCATGAACATATAAATACACTTAAAAGTTATTCGTTTTTAAAGAAAGAAAAGAAAGATTTGTAATATGAACAAATATTTGTGTACACTTATGTGTGGAAAATAAGTTTGGCTACCCTTAGTACCTCTCACTAAATTTCTGTTAAGCTTTTTCTTGATTCTTATAGCAAGGAATATTCCCTTTGGGGTCGCCAGTCCACTGCCTCGCGCATAAATCACACATAAATATGTTGGGTGAACGGGCCATGGGGGATGGCCCAGTAGCTATATGAGGAGGTGCCGTCGGCAAAATTTCTTACTATCTACCCTGTTTGCAAGTGTTTGGAAGAGCAAGGGCTCTGCGCTGTAAGTGTGAGTCACACTATCGTGTGATGGATGATTAACCCTATGATGGCATGGAGGTTAAAGTTGCCCATTACGAGAAAATGAGTTTAAGTTATTTGTTTGTTAGTAGTCTTTATTTGGCTTTTTAGTAGATTTTGTATTAATTAGGCTCTTAATTCTAAAAAAAATTAAAACTTTATTGGCAAAAATCGAAAAGTTATTTTCAGAGCGCATATGCTTAATATGGGCACGGCAGCAGTGCACAAGAGCAGCAACAACAATGGCAACATTTTGCAACCTACCTCCCGCTGCTGCTGCTGTTGTTTTTGTTTTTGCTGTTGTTGCTGTCGCTGCCTGGAACGTGTTGCGCGCATAATTACCAAACGCAGTCATTCAGCGAGCTGCACAACGTCGATGTTCAATAAAATAATAACATAATAGAGCGAAATGAGCACCCAATCCGCTGACCTCTCACTCACACTCCCAGCAACCGCTTTCCTTTTCTCGTTCTTTTACATTGACCAAAAGGAGAGCATGGAAGCATTGGAATTGGAACGAGATCTAAGTCCCGTGCATGGTGAAATTAGTAACAAGGTGACGGATTCCCCACAGTGCCTTCTCATTCGAGGAACACCAGCTCATGGTGAAATCATGGTGAAATTAATAATAAACGTTTGCTATCTCTCTCTAGCGCTTGCCTCTCTGAGAGCCAAGCAAGCGTGGTGAATAAGCTGGTGCTCCTCCACTCAGCTGACGACGTCACCTTGTTACCAATTTCACCATGGTCCCGTGCCCCCTCTCATTTAAATTTCAAACATGCAAACAAATCGGGAAAATGGTGAAAATCTAACCGGAAAAATGTCGCGAAAAATGTATTAAGTAGTGGTGCAGTAATTAAACATTTGTTTCTGTCTTCCGGTCTGGCCAAGCCCTAGAGAAGTCAGAAGTCGGAAGAAAAAACCCAATCGAAATTGCGAGATTTTGGGATCGTGAAAAGGGTTTGGCTGCCGTAGCCGCCAACGCCTGAAAAGTTTTGCTGCCGTGCATTGATTGATTGGGGGGATACAAAAAAGGTGATGTGGGAGGCAGATCAGCAGGGAGAGTACCCACCGAAGAGGGAATGGTTTGCAGAGCGTCTGAGGTATTAAGGTGCCATAATTATGGCAGCTCTAATTAGGAATATCTGCATTTAAACAGCCAAAAATAAATACTTTATTCAACGATTTTTAATATTCAAATAATCCACAAAAAAATGGGAATAAAATTCCCAGCAAACACAATAGACTTCCCAGCTTTTCTGATAGCATTTCAGATACCAATAGATGCCACGCCGATGCTCTGACTCTCACCCCAAAAATATTTGTATTCATAAATACTCATGCAACAAACAAAAATGTATAAAACTTTAAGCACGGCACAGGCGAAAACATTGAATTGTTCTACGTTATTGTTCGTGGCGCAATTTCAGTTTCTGATGCCGCCTGCCACACAATTCCATGTTCCATGTGCAATTTTTGCATACTTCAGCAAACGCGTCATATTTTCGAGTGGTTTCGCTAACATGCAAAGGACACTTAAGGGCCCGGGCACACAAGTGGACACTTAGAGAGCATTTCTTCTGGTGCTGCTGCTGCCTGATGCCTGCTACTGTCGTGCTTGGAGGAGCTTGAGAGTGTAGCTACGTTCTGAATGGGCCTGATGAGGAGCATCAGCAGCAGCAGCATCACCAGCATCAGCAGCCGCAGCATCAGGATGAGTACAACGATGATGATGATGATGGATGTGACTTCTGAAACAGCAAATGTTGCAAGTATTTGTATTTTGGAGGTAAGCAAATGGGTGGATGGATGGAAATCAATGCAAATGCTGATCAAATGCTTGCGACATTGAGAGCAAACTGCCACAGGGGTGAGGTAAAGAGTTCATCAATAAAGTTACACATTTATTGCATTAATCACCTCATCAGGCTTTAAATGGCAACAACAAATCACAGCAGTGGCTGGAAAAAATATCAACAAAATATTGTTGCAATAGTGCAGGGGCCATTTCTGTCTCTGTCTCCCCTCTCCACACTCTTTGAGCTGGCAAACTGCAAACAATGTTGGTTGCCATTTCCGTTTCCTGTTTAACCATACACACACATAAACAATGAGTGGACAGCCACACATCCTGTGCATAATGCGAATATCATTTACAGTGCCAATCATGACAGACAGACGAACGGCATCTAATAAGGCAAACGGCAAGCAGGCAATCCAACGAACGACCAGGGACTAAACTAGACAAGAATAGCACAGCCTTTTGGATACCCTAGAAGAAATGTTAGATAGGGAAACAGACAAATACAAGAAATGCGTAATTTAAATATGAGAAAAATCAGTCCAAAGGGACAGTTTGTGCTGCACATTTATCACCTTCCATAAGGTAAAGTCTCTGCCAAAAGGGTATCCATAAATCCACATAAAAATCCAACACTCCACACTGAAAATCGATTGGCTGTGTCGATGGCCAAGGCAGATCCTAGCCAGTCGTTCGAGTGTAAAATGTTTTGCGGTCATTATACCCGGTACTCGAAGAGAAAATAGAGTATATTGTATTTGTGGGGAATAACGGTTGCATGTAACGCACAGAGGAAACGTTTCCGACCCCATAAAGTATATATATGCTTGACCAGCATCAATAGACTTTCTGTCTGTCCGTCATGTTTGTCGGCTAGTTCTCAGAGACTATAAGAGCTAGAGCTAGAGCTTGGCTAAATACACACTGTATGCTCACACTGAAACTGAATATAAAAGAAAACTTAAAACGCCATTCCGTAGGGAATGACCATACCTATTAGATCACCAAATTGGGATCCGATTGGATCATTATTATTATTTGTTTACGCCAAATTTGCGCAAAGGGCTTATGGCCGGGAGCAATTACTATTTGGATATAAGTAAAATGAATTTGTAGCATTAAGAAATTGAATTGTAGCATTAAGACATACTTACAGAAGATTGTTGCTATAGAACATACATGTAATATGTGAATATCGATAGACAAAGAGGAAGGACATGGATGTAATAGGTGAATAGCGAAATTGAAAGAAGGAGAGTATTCAATTGATTGAATTCCGACTCGGTCGAATCAGCAGCACTTGGCTTTTTACTTCGAGATTTTTATTCCGAACTGGTTGCGAGGAGTTGCGGAAACATTTGGCGCCCGAGCAGGAACTTCTTGGAAAAATTTCACGTCCCATTTGAAGCTCATCGTTGGAGCTTAATTAGTTTTGGATTAATTACATACGGAGGCTTGGAGCTGCTAGCGTATTGGAAGCTGAAGTGTCGGCTCTGTAATCGGACTGTGAGTAGTATATAGCTTGGTGAGGCCAAAAAAGCGGCACACCCTATATGTATGTTGCAAGTCGATAGTAATTAAAATATAATAAAACATTAAAAATTGGCATATAAAGCTGGTGTGTCTGGTGAAAAGTGTTAAACACACATTGGTGCTTAATATAGTGTGCGGCTAACTCAAAATAATTGAGGTTCAAGTATATGCAAGTGTGAGTGGGAGTGTACTTAGTTCAATTGGAACTTTAGAAAATAAAAAAGAGAAAAGACACTCGCACACATGCATGTTTTTTTTGTATTCATTTGTTTATTCCTTCTAATTAACTATCTAGCTTTAATAATACTTTCAATATAATAATAATAATACTTCTTACACTAGTGGGTATACTCATAATGAGGGCCGTATTTGCTAGTGGGAGTGGGCGCCCTTCGCGCGCGGTACTGCCGCAAAGCATTGCGTCGCACCCTCGAAGGCTCCTACTCCGTCTCCTGTTTACGACTCCTCTCCAACGCTCNATTGATTGAATTCCGACTCGGTCGAATCAGCAGCACTTGGCTTTTTACTTCGAGATTTTTATTCCGAACTGGTTGCGAGGAGTTGCGGAAACATTTGGCGCCCGAGCAGGAACTTCTTGGAAAAATTTCACGTCCCATTTGAAGCTCATCGTTGGAGCTTAATTAGTTTTGGATTAATTACATACGGAGGCTTGGAGCTGCTAGCGTATTGGAAGCTGAAGTGTCGGCTCTGTAATCGGACTGTGAGTAGTATATAGCTTGGTGAGGCCAAAAAAGCGGCACACCCTATATGTATGTTGCAAGTCGATAGTAATTAAAATATAATAAAACATTAAAAATTGGCATATAAAGCTGGTGTGTCTGGTGAAAAGTGTTTAACACACATTGGTGCTTAATATAGTGTGCGGCTAACTCAAAATAATTGAGGTTCAAGTATATGCAAGTGTGAGTGGGAGTGTACTTAGTTCAATTGGAACTTTAGAAAATAAAAAAGAGAAAAGACACTCGCACACATGCATGTTTTTTTTGTATTCATTTGTTTATTCCTTCTAATTAACTATCTAGCTTTAATAATACTTTCAATATAATAATAATAATACTTCTTACACTAGTGGGTATACTCATAATGAGGGCCGTATTTTCTGGTGGGAGTGGGCGCCCGTCGCGCGCGGTACTGCCGCAAAGCATTGCTTCGCACGCTCGAAGGCTCCTACTCCGTCTCCTGTTTACGACTCCTCTCCAACGCTCTCAGCGTTCGCATAACGCTCGAGGCGAACTCTGCGGCCGCTTCCCATGCCCTTGGCTCGGTCAGCATAATCGACACCAAGGTCTCGGGGGAGATCCTGGCGCCTACTACTGCCTCCATGCGGTGACGCTCGTGGTCAAACCGGTGGCATTCGAAGAGGACGTGCTGTGCGTCCTCCACTATACCGGTGCCGCACTCTGGGCACCAGTCCTCCGTCTCGTGGCCAAAGCGCTTAAGGTAGCTGCGAAAGCAGCCATGACCGCTAAGCGCTTGGGTGAGGTAAAAATCTACCCGGCCGTGCTTCCTCTCCATCCAGGCTTGCAGCTTCGGTATGAGGGTGTAAGTCCAGCGCCCCTTAGTTGATCTGTCCCACTGGTTCTGCCATCTGCTGACGCTGTTCCTCCTCGCTACAGCCTTCAGCTCTGCTCTTGTCGCCTCGCTTTCGCCCTGCACGGCTGTATGGATCTCCACTCTCTCCCTTATTAGCTCCCTGAGTGGGACTTGCCCCGCAATGACCAGCGCTGCTTCGTCCGACACAGTCCGGAACGAGCACGCTATTCTTAGGGCACACAGCCTGTACGTCGCCTCCACACCTCGCATGTAGGACTTCACCTGAGCGGCTTTCGCCCACGCGGGCGCTGCGTACATGATCTGCGACGTCACAACACTCGTCAGGAGCTTCCGCGTTGCCTGCTTCGGACCTCTGGTGTTGAGGAGCATCCGTGAGAGCGCTCCTGCGGTTCCGCTGGCCTTCCTCTGCACGTACTCCAAGTCCTCCTTGAAGGAGAGGCGAGTGTCGATGAGCACCCCGAGGTACTTGATTGCCCTCTGCGAGCGTATCGTGGTGCCACCGACCTGCACACTTGCAGTCTCTACAGCTTTCCGGCTCGATATGAGCACCGCCTCGGTCTTCTGCGCTGCCAGGTCCAACCACGACCGTAAGCCACGACTCCACGGCTCGGACGGCCGCGTTGGCGAGCTCCTCCACTGCGGCGAGGTGCTTGGCCACCACTACTATGGCGACGTCATCCGCAAATCCCACCATTCTGGTATTGGCTGGCATCGGTAGTCTCAGGACTCCGTCGTACATGGCGTTCCAGAGCAGGGGTCCCAAAACGGAGCCTTGAGGGACTCCGGCTGAGACTTTGTATGCCCTGGTCTCGTACGTCAGCACCCTGTCGCTGAAGTAGCTACGCGCTATCCTCTGTAGGTAACCAGGGATGTTGAACCGCTGTAGGGCCTCTAGCGTGGGGCTCCAATCTGCCGAGTTAAAGGCGTTCCTTATGTCAAGTGTCACCACGAGACAGTAGGATTTGGACCCTCCTCTCCATCTGGAACCAGCGCATGCTTCCTCTGCCGTTTTAACCACCTTGGAGATGGCGTCCAGCGTCGACTTCCCCTTCCTGAACCCGTATTGCTAGGGGATAGGCCGCCTGCTGCTTCGATGGCTGCGCTCAGCCTCGTGGCGATCACCTTCTCGAAGACCTTCCCTATCGTGTCCAGGAGGCAGATGGGCCTGTACGAGGATGCCTCACCCGGCGGCTTTCCCGGCTTGGACAGCAAAAGGAGCCGTTGCGTCTTCCACCTCGATGGGAACGTACCCTCGTGTAGGCATCTGTTGAACAGACCCATGACCTCGCTTGGGATCAGCGCTAGTGCCAGCTTCGTCGCTCGGTTGGGAATCGCGTCCGGCCCCGGTGCCTTCTTGGGGTTCAGGTCACTGCCTGCCCGTAGCACCTCTTCCTCCGTGACCTCGCAGATGTCGTCCAGGCTGTGCTCTGGGCTCGGGGATGTTGTTATGGGCCGCCCTTGCGGGAACAAGGTCCTAACTATCCCCTCCTGCACTACTGGGTCTGTCGGGGCTCTGCTTCCGGCGTTGATGTTCTTTACCACCATCTTGTAGGCGCCTCCCCAGGGGTCCTCCTCTGCGACGTCGCACAGCTTGAGGAAGCATTCTCTTTTGCTGTCTCTGGCGGTCTTCAACTCCTTCCGCGCGACTTTGTATGCCTCGCAGCATACATACCTCCCCTGGCTCGTTGGAGCTGTCTTCTCGCTCTGTGGCAGATTTTGCGGAGCTCGGCGATGTCCTCGTTCCACCAGAAGACTGGGGCATGGTGTTTCCCAAACGCACTTCGCTGGAGCATGCTCTGGTCGCAAGCCGCTTCCACTGCCTCCCCCAGCTGGGTCGCCCACTCGTTGGCTCCACCGGTCTCTGGTGCCGTGTGGGTACGGAGGGCGCTTGCGAAGGCCTGTGTCCTCAGCGTGGCCTGCCGATACGCCTTCCTATTCTGGGTCTGAGTAGGGGCTGCTCTTCCCGGGCCCGGTTCGTCAAACACGCACTCGATTGCCTCGTGGTCGCTAGCGGTGTAGGCGTTGCTGATTTTCCTATTAGCGGTTCTGGCCAACGCGCTGCTGGCGAATGTGAGCTCGATGACTGACCCCATGCCTCCCCTGCTGAACGTTTGTTGGTGTCCTTCGTTGAGCAGCACCATGTCCAAGGTGGCGAAGGCCAGGTCGTGGCACGCAGGAGATCGCAACCAAGCCCTCCTGGGGGTGAGGACCCGGGTCCGTAACTTCAGCGGGGGCTGGTGCTGCAGCGAAGCAGGAGCGTCCAGAGGCTAGTCGAGCAGCTTGATGCGGCTGAAGGTCTCCAGCGGGAGGCTGGGCGCCAGGTAGCAACTATAGACCCACATCCCGCCTACTTTGCCTCGAACGAACCCATCGGCCGACTTTATGTCGCCGATCTGGGGCGTCTCCACTCCGCATGTCCACAACGCAGCTGCAGTTGCTGCAGCTGGGAGCCCTATAGGGCTCGCTGAGGATTGCCACCTCCGATCCCCGCTCACGCACCGTCTGTTGCAGGAGGTCCTGCGCGGCCCTGCAGTGATTCAGGTTGAGCTGGATCAACCGCATGTCTTGCTGCGTTGACCGACCCTGCTGAACGCGGCCGTGCAGCTTTTGCTGCCGGCCTGGTGCCTGGACTCCTTCTTTCCCGCTGCCGAGCAAATGAAGCATGATGGCTCGTTTGTGCAGACTGCGGCTTTGTGCCCCTGCTCGCCGCATTTGATGCAGCAGCCACTCCTATCCGTTGTGCTCCTGCAGCTGCTCGCGATGTGCCCAGGTTCCAGGCATCTGTAGCCCCTCGGAAGTCCTTCTCTCTCTCGGATCCTGCAGACAGTCCAGCCGATCCGCACCTGTCCCCGCTGTATTACAGCTTTGCCCAGGGAAACAGGCAAGCTGACTACCGCCGTTTGGGACTCCGCGTAGCCGCGTCGCAGGCTTCTCACCCTGACTCGTCCCTCCTCTATCGCGAACTGGCTCGCGATGGCGGTACATATCTCGCTCTCTGTCGCGAGGGAGTCGAGATCGCGGATTTCCAAGGCAACCACCTTCGATTCCTCTGACAGCGCACGCACTGCCGCTGCGTCGCCAAGTACGCGGGCGATGCTCTCCTTCATGGCCTCAGCGCTCTCTGAGCTGTCTTTTGCCACCTCCAACAGAAGATTGCCGTTGAAGGTGCGGCGTACCCTGGAAACGCAGCTTCCCAGGTCCGACAGGTGGTTGTCCTCCCTCCTGGTCACCATGGCCAATACCTCGCTGTACGTGTTGCCGCCTGCTTGCACTACGACCGCGTCGGGGCGTGCGCGGTGCGCTATCCTCGTCTTCTTGGCCACCACCCTCCACCCGCTGTCATGGTTTTCATGGCTGTCTCGCTGGCTGGGGGCTTTGTGCGTCGCCTTCTGTTCGTTTGCCTTGATCTGGGCCTTTTTCGGTCGCTTCTTGTGTGCGCCTTTGAGACCTTTTGGGCGCATAAGCGGGGGAGCCTGCTCCCCAACAGGGCCATCCGACACAACCGGCTGGCTTAGCCTTCGCCACGGCTCGGTTTGCGATGCGGCATCCTTCTTCCAGACGGTCGTTGTCTGCTGCTCCTTGTCCGCGCTCTGATTGCTCAGTGCGCATTTCGAGCAGAGGACTACGCCCTCCGTGCCCTCCTGCATGTCACTTCTACCCGCTTCGGCCGCCTGGTTAGCATCCTGTATGTCCGAATGCAGCTTCTTAATTCGTACGAACAGGCTTCTGGTCGCCTCATTGATATGGCGCGTGCTCTTGTCCAGCATCCTGGATGTGATCTCCTCCAGGAGTCTACCCAGCTCCGCTAGGTTCTGCTGACCGTTAGCTTCCTGCGATGCCTTGCTCTTTTTTGGCGGCGTCAATCTCTGTGAGCTCGCCGGGCTTGCGGGGTCCCGAACCCTTTTGGGGGTCTCTTTGGGGTCAACCTCGCAACCCTAAACGGCTCCTGGCGTTGCCTGCAGTACCGGCGATCGGATGAGATTGCTCCTCCTTACGACCACCGAAGCATCAGCTTTCATCCCTTCTTCCGGCAGTTGGCGCGGCGATCTTGCCAGCGCCGATCTGCCCACGAACGGGTTTCCCGTGTCCATATCTGCGTTTATGCTCTACTTAGCTACGCGGTCCGCACTTGTGGGCTCCCTCGCTGGCCACGGATTTCCCCTTGGCTTCTCGATGGGGGATATACCGCCCCTCCCCGGTCCCCGACGTCCCGTTGACCGGGACACCGCCAGAGCGGGGGATCGGAGTGTGGTCGGATCCGTGACCTTTTGCCACTGCCCCTTGTGCAGACTTTCCAAGCCTAGAAATTTGGCCTGGAAATTTGTGCGAAAATGGGAAAAATGTTATTGCCGTCCCAAAGAAGAGAGCGCGAAAAATCCGTGGCCTCCTCGCCTCACCTCCCCTCCTCTGTGTATGGAGCGACGCCCAGCGACTGGATTCCGCGCCGGGAGACTCACCCTGAACGCGTATGTCGGTCTGGCTCGGTACGTACCCCTTCCTATCGGGCACCTTCTCACTTTTACCTTTTTTCAGGCAGTTTCACGCACGGAAAATGAATTAGACGCTGGAGGAAAAACAAGCGCGTCCGATCGCTTTCACTCTTCACCTTGCAACGTCGCACACATGCATGTATGTACATATGTAGGTACGTATTTCGGAAAGTGCATAGAGTTCGTAACCTTGAACTGATCTTGGAATATCGTGTGCAAGCGCAGCGGCAAAAAGTATTTAAAAGCAAAGAAAAGAAAGAAGCTACAGCTGTGCTCACGCGTATATGACACTTTTAAAGGAAATACATACAGACATATTAAGCCGGTATATTGTGCATTGCTTATTGCGAAATTCAATAATTTCGAGCCCTACGTTGAGGGCATTGTTGAAGTCAGTAAGCAATTTGGGTACTGCGTTTGAGTGCATTTTTGAGTCCGTGGTTTTTTAGAGAAAGATCGCTTGAGTGACTTCAAATTTTTGGCACCACGTTGAGTGCATTGTTTAACTGATTTAATTTCGGTAGCTAATTGAGGGTGTGAGCATTGTAACACCTAGCTTAAACAGCTATAATCAGTTGTATTAACATTGGTTGATAGTAGTGGGAGCAACATGACTCCTAAAAAAGGTAAAGATGCGGACTTTAGTGCTTCGCGAGAAAGTTTGATGTCTTCATTAAATCGAAACAAGGCATATATTTCGGAGAAATGTGCAGCAATGGTTGCGTCAGAGTTAGAAGCGCGATTGAGTCTGGTCGAATCAGTTTTTACGCAATTATGCAGCATCAGTTCGTGAATTTGAGAGTAGACAAGAAATTGAAAATTTATATTGTGAAGTAAAGGCTAAAATTCTGGCACAGTTAGCCTAAAGGGGCCGTCAAGCGGCATTTGGTGCAAGTCCGTCTGCTAATTCTACGCTGTCAGTTTCGTCGGGAAGTTCGCGTGCTTCGAAGTTACCTAAGTTGAAGTTGCCCGAATTTAGTGGAAAGGTTACAGAGTGGACAAGTTGGTTTAACACTATTGAAACGTTGATAGAATCGGACGGTGAGGTTGACGAACTGTCAAAATTTCTACACTTAAGGTCGTGTTTAGGCCCAATTCCCTTGCGTACGATTGAGTGTTTGGAGCTGTCTGCAGCAAACTACAGAAGGGCATTGCAGCTGCTTAAGAATCGATTTGAGAATAAGTCCATTATTGTTCGAGCCCATGTGCATGAGCTTTTTAGCATAAATAAGCTCAAAAATGCTAATTCGGATTCACTAAGAGGATTAGCTGATGCTGTTAACTCTCAGTTGGAGGCTCTACGCTCATTAGGCAGTGAGAGTGAAATCTTAGACGCGCTTTTGTTCCACTTAGTCCAAAGCAAGTTGGATGAAGACTCACTGGAAAAATGGAAGGCGCTTTCGCTGTTTATAGTCAACAGAGGCATTAACCTAGCGGGTCGAGAAGTGAGAAAACCAGGAATGGTTAAGACTAATAACATCGGAAAAAGGGCAAGTTTGGCGGCCGCAGTAGATTCAAGTGGAACTTCATGCCACTGCTGCTCAGGTTCGCATGGCGTAAAGGTGTGTCCGAAATTTGCTTCTCTGACTCCTCTACAAAGGTATTTTGAAATTAAGAAACATGGTTAATGCTTTTGTTGTTTTTCGTTCGCCGTAGCTTGGTCCCTTACATGCCGCGGTAACACGTGATAGACATTATTCGGTGTAGTATAGAACAATGTATCCCTTCATTGGTTACCTTTACGTTGTTCCCGAGACCCATTACCGGTCCGTAGCAACGTGTCAAGCGAAGAATGTTTATCTCCTTGGTCAAAAAATCGATGACGGTAACATGACCAATTTCCTGCAGATAGTAGATTCTATAAATGCAGATGTCTTTTAGATTCAGGTAGTCAAATTAATTTTGTGACAGCCAGATTTGCGTCACAGCTAAACCTTCCAGTCAGCGAAGTGCAGTATTCACTAAATGGTATTGGAAACTTAAAGTCCGAGGTTGTCGGGGAGATTGAAACAACGTTCAAGTCCAGAGTGACAAACTTTGTTGCAGCCGGCAAGTTTAGTGTTTTGCCAGAAATAACACGGTATCATCCCACAGCGACAGGAGTCTTAAAGTCACTAGTTCTAAAGAAGGTAAACCTTGCAGATCCTTCATTTAATTCGGCAGAAGAAATAAATATGCTACTTGGAGCTAATTTGTTCTTTCAGCTAATAGTAGCTGGTCAAATTAGAATGGGATTAAATAAGCCAGTACTACAGAGATCGTTGTTAGGTTCGATAGTGGTGGGCGAGTGTATTCCTGACGAGAATGTAGCGTTGTTTGGTGCAACAGTTCTGGCAATGCGAAGAGGTGTTGCGACCCGGAAAAGTATTAACAGAATCGGAAAGGATTTGTGAAGAGATGTTCGTGGCTACAGTGAAACGAACAGACGATAATCGTATAGTAGTTCGCTTGCCTTTTGCACAGCCACAGAAGTCGCTAGGGGATTCCTATAATATCGCTTTGACTAGGTTTTGGAACTTAGAACGAAAGTTCAGTAATCCAGAGCTCAAGAGAGCTTACGCAGAATTTATCGATGAGTATAGACAATTGGATCATTTAGAGGAGGTAGCGGCTGATAAGATACACGAGGTGAAATATATCATGCCCCATCATCCGGTGATTCGCCCAGAAAGTTTGACGACAAAGTTGAGAGTCGTATTTGATGCATCGTGTAAATCAAGCAATGGGCTTAAACGAATGGCGTTAAACGATACAATGCTGGTAGGAGCAACGTTGCAACCAAAATTGGTTCGAGACCCTTACTCGATTCCGGTTTTATCGATTCGCATTGACTGCTGACATCTCTAAGATGTATAGGCAAGTATCAGTTGAGCCAAGCGACTGCAATTATTTGTGCATTTTATGGCGTAATTGTAGTACTGACCCAATTAAGGTACTACGCCTTAAAACGGTTACCTATGGAACCAATTCAGCACCTTTTCTAGCAGTTAGATGTCTTTACTATTTAGCGGATCAATTTGGGGAATCATTCCCATTAGCTAGCGAAGCTGTAAGGCAAAACTTCTACATGGATGATATGCTAGCTGGAGCGAGCTCTTACGAGCAGCTAAAGGAATTAAAACATGAAGTTACCGAGTTGTTAAAGTTGGGGCGATTCGAGCTTCATAAGTGGCGTTCTAACCGCTATTGTGATGGAGATCGTGCAGACGTAGTAGAACCGTTAGAGCTACAGGTAACAGATACAGCAAAGACGCTTGGAATATTTTGGGCTTCGAGGATTGATAAGTTAAAATTTTCGTATATCGCAAGTAACTCGGACAGCATTACGAAGCGTGTCGTGTTATCAGAGTTAGCACAGTTGTTTGAGCCAATGGGATTTCTAAGCCCCCTTTTGATTTTAGGAAAGATTTTCATGCAAGAACTGTGGTTGCTAAAGCAGCAATGGGATGAGGAGTTGCCACCAAGCTATGCGCTACAATGGCAGAAATACAGAAGCGAATTGGAACTTGTTCATGAGTGTTCGTTGCCACGAGCTGTAGTGCCAGTCCATGCATCGGCAGACAGAGTTGACCTGTATGGGTTCGCAGATGCCTCTTGTAGAGCTTACGGAGCGGCGGTATATGTTCGCGTCATTGATAAGCGTGGAGGTATTTCAGCAAATTTGTTGGCAGCCAAATCGAAGGTTGCACCTGTTCGAGTAGTATCGCTACCTAGATTACAATTAGAAGGTGCGAGACTGTTGGCGCAGCTCATGGAAAAAATCAAAAGGTGTACACCCGAATCATTTTCTAAGGTCGGTTATTTTACAGATTCGACAATTGTTTTGAGTTGGATCGCATCGCATGCTAGTCGTTGCTGTTGGAAACACCGGTTGTCTCATCGATATTAAGTTCTCGACAGCTTGCGTGTCCTCACCGTGTTTTATCTTAGTTTCGTTTTAGGCCGTCTATAGCAAAGAGCTCCCGACACGTGTTCAGTCGATTTCCGAAGCAGCAACACCAGGCAAGGACCAGAATTCTTGCAGTTGCCTGATGAGCAGTGGACACTTGGGAAAAGGCAAAGTCCAGAGGGGCTCCCCTAAGAACGAAACAACAAATTTAGCCTGCTAGCCTGTCCAAAGATTATAGTAGATGACATAATAGGAGGTAGCAAATATGCTAAGGATTTTTTAAAACTAACGAGAGTATTTGGTTTCGTTTATCGTTGGCGTCAAATTGCACAAAAGATTGATTCGACTAGAGCTAAGGAGCTAACGGCTTTCGAATTAAAAGGTGCCTTGAATTATGTAGTATTTAATTTGCAAGCTTTAAGTTTTTACAATGAGTTCGAAAAATTACGCAATGGCAAAATTATAAGTTCTTCAAAAATTCAAGCACTTAACCCGTTTCTAGACCAGTCTGAGGGTATAGAAATAATTCGTGTAGGTGGCAGGCTGTCTAGGGCCAATGTACCATTTGATACCAAACACCCCATGCTTTTACCAAATAATCATATTGTTGTAAAATCATTGTTTGAATATACGCATCGAAGCAACATGCATGTCGAAGCACAAGCGTTATGTGCGACAGCGTTTTTGGGTCATCAATGCTAGAAAACTAGCTCGCAGCACGATAAGGAGTTGCATTGCATGTTTTCGCCAACGTCCAATATTAGCTACGCAAATTATGGGTTCCTTACCAGCAAGCTGAGTGCAGCAAGGAGTGAAGGCCTTTGAACGTTCTGGACTCGACTACGCTGGACCTATGGATGGCTATGCGATACCTACGTGAAGTTGGGTTCTCCTGCCGCCGGATAGTTCCAAATAGACACGCAAAAACACACGAAAAACTCGTTACGAACGGTAGATCTCGAACATAGTCTGGACTCGTGGTTGCGTAAATATCGGCTTGAGTTTGCTAAAAAACGAGCCGCACCCTAGTCGCGTCTCGACAAGACACTGTTACGGTGGTTAAAAGTTGGTGCATCACGGGAGCTGAAGGCAATAGCGGATTTGATCTGGAATGACAGTGGCAAGCACCAAATTGTGGATCAGTGCAGCCAACTCGATGTCAATTTCCATTTTATCCCACCTCGATCGCCGCATTTTGGAGGACTATGGGAGAGCGCAGTAAAGGTAGCGAAGCAAATGTTGGTGCAAAGTTTCAATAGCACAGCGCTTAACTACGAGGAACTGGTCACGGCGATAGCTGTTCGTCTCCGTCACTACTTGAGTGCTGGCGAAGTGGGTGAAAGCAGCCTGTCATTACTGATGCTCCGTAACTGCGGCCCAGTAAAGAATTAACCAGCTGGTAACTTGACGTACGGACTCGGTAAACTACTCCTGTAAAACTTCAATTCTGCTGCTAATCGATGGAAAAGAATCGTCGCAGTACACCATGCAAAAACCTCTGCGACCAGCGACCTCATAAACTGCAACAACGTCCTCGCTTCGTTCACCAGAAGCCATACGTTGTTGTAAGTTGTTCAGTAAAACCAGAATTAACCTCTTCTGTTGTATGGGGGTCCTGTTACCAGAGACCCAGCACATGTAGTTCAAGTAGGACCGTGACTACCATATCAAGCACATCAGTGGTAGTTTTCCAAATCAGGATTGTACAAGCGCAACATACACAAGATCTGCCCGTTACCGATTGAAGACACCGAGTAAAATTGTTGGAAGGAGCTTCCAAGGCCGGGAGTATGTTTACGCCAAATTTGCGCAAAGGGCTTATGGCCGGGAGCAATTACTATTTGGATATAAGTAAAATGAATTTGTAGCATTAAGAAATTGAATTGTAGCATTAAGACATACTTACAGAAGATTGTTGCTATAGAACATACATGTAATATGTGAATATCGATAGACAAAGAGGAAGAACATGGATGTAATAGGTGAATAGCGAAATTGAAAGAAGGAGAGTATTAAATTTATTGATTTCCGACTCGGTCGAACCAGCAGCACTTGGCTTTTTACTTCGAGATTTTTATTCCAAACTGGTTGCGAGGAGTTGCGGAAACATTATTATTATAATTAATTTGCAGTGGCTAAACCCACCCCGTCCCGCAGCTTATGTTTGTTTCTTGCACATTCTCTCATTCACACTCTGCTTCGCGCAGACACGTCTCTTCCTTTGCCTCTGGCTCGTCTCTGCCGCTTCTCAGCCCTGACTCGGCAGTGTGTGGCTCTAGGGGAGGGTGGCTAGCTAAAGGAGCGTGTTGGTGTGAGAAGTGTTGTAGATGTAGATGACAGATGAAGAAAAAGTGTTAAATTTGACAAAACACCGCTAAGGTGCAGGCGAGTGCTCGAGAGGGGCAGGCAGGCAGAGAGAGTGAGATTCAAGAATGAGCCCACAGGACGTGACACTTTCCTGCCTGCCTTATGGCTAAGCCGATATTGTAGGTAAATAGAGTTGGATGAGATGGAGATGTTGAAATATTAGAAAGAAACTCCCATAATTTCCTATGCTAGAAGAAGGCGTGTTCCCACAGTGGATCCATAAATTATTCAACCAGTGGACGAGGCACGGCATGGTGTGGCATCTGCAATGTGGCAATGAGCCAATTTCGAATACTGACACGTTGCTGACCTCCGCAATTGAACTGCCATAAGAAATCACTCTGCTAGGGATAGACGATTATGGTGTGCTGTGTATTTGTGTGTTGTGTGTTTGGCAATGGCAACCGCCCACTTTCAACACTTGCCACAACAATGGTGCGCAAATATTTACCAGGCAATGGGGCAGGCCACCAGACAGGCAACAGGTACCAGGCAGTCAATCCCAGGCTGCAGTTAGGGGGATCAGATCAGGCTCCTTCGTTCTCTCTCACTCTCT
>NW_022995792.1:0-17145 GCF_900245975.1 Drosophila guanche | reverse complement strand
TTCTGCTGCTCTTCAGCATCGTAAGACCCTGCTTTACTCTACTCTACTTTAATTCAAGAATATGCCATCACAAAAATAGCTAACGCCCAGGCGAGTGCTCGAGAGGGGCAGGCAGGCAGAGAGAGTGAGATTCAAGAATGAGCCCACAGGACGTGACACTTTCCTGCCTGCCTTATGGCCAAGCCGATATTGTAGGTAAATAGAGTTGGATGAGATGGAGATGTTGAAATATTAGAAAGAAACTCCCATAATTTCCTATGCTAGAAGAAGGCGTGTTCCCACAGTGGATCCATAAATTATTCAACCAGTGGACGAGGCACGGCATGGTGTGGCATCTGCAATGTGGCAATGAGCCAATTTCGAATACTGACACGTTGCTGACCTCCGCAATTGAACTGCCATAAGAAATCACTCTGCTAGGGATAGACGATTATGGTGTGCTGTGTATTTGTGTGTTGTGTGTTTGGCAATGGCAACCGCCCACTTTCAACACTTGCCACAACAATGGTGCGCAAATATTTACCAGGCAATGGGGCAGGCCACCAGACAGGCAACAGGTACCAGGCAGTCAATCCCAGGCTGCAGTTAGGGGGATCAGATCAGGCTCCTTCGTTCTCTCTCACTCTCTGGCGGCAGCCTCAATTTGAAATCCAATAACATTTAATTGAAAACTTCATCACGGGTGCGAAAATTCACATTCTGTAGAAGCCATCGCGATATGAAAATATATCTTTCATGTACTCGAAACTCCATAGGATGGACTGTTCGGCTGTTCCGTTTCGTTCCATTTCAATCGAAATAAATCCAATCCGTTATTGGAGACATGTCAGCAATATATGGCTTTATTTATGATTTTCCTTATGCCATGCCATATTTTGTGGTCCATTGTCGGACATTAATCGCTTCCCCTCTGGTCTGCTCTCAAAATGAATAACAAGAAATGTTGCAGATTGAGTTATGTTATAATTATAAAAGAAATGCTAGAACGGGACAGCGGGGGAACAAGTGTTGCTGCAGACAAAAGGTGAAAGAAGAGCAACTGTTGGGTGGAGAGGATAAATATTTTTAAGAATATTTACTAAAACAACGAGGAAAGTAAGAAAATAAAATTCAAAAGCACAAATAAGGAATCACATAATTTATACGATTTATACTTAAAGAAAAAATATACGTAAGTAAATAAAACAATAAAGAAAATTATATGTCCAAAAATAGAAGAATTACGCCCCAATAAAAACCTACGAAAACGGCGAAAACCTACCAAATCTACAATTTTGAAGATAAAAGAAAACTAACGAGAAGGGACGTGTGAGACGCTTCTTACGCGTCACAACTTTTATACCCGGCACTCAGGACTACATCTAGATGTAGAAGACATCGCCAACCACTAGATATCGTTCACATTACAGAACACGTAATAAAAGCCTACTAAATAAAATGCATCAAACAAATTGGATCAGTTAATATTTTCCAATTTATGAGATATTTAAAACAGCAATAAAATTGGTACATTCTTGGACCGATAGGTTTCACAGCAAATTTTTCCAAAGTGGCGCCATCTATGAAAATTTCTTGTACGCAACTTTGATGGTCCAATGGTCTGCACATTCTGTGCAATAATGAACGATGAGTTTCACAGCAAATTTTTCGAAAGTGGCGCCATCTTGCGTTAAAACCCGAGTCTTGGGTAAAAGTCGGAAGAGTCATCGCCAGGGGGGTGGCAGAGGCAGGGGCCGAGTGAAGCAGAAGCAGAGTGTGAATGAGAGAATGTAAAAAGAGCAACAAAAGCTGCGAGACAGGGTGGGTTTAGCCACTGGAAATTAATTTTTCCATTGTGGCTATAATAATGATCCGATCGGATCCCAATTTGGCGATCAGATAGATATGGCCATTCACTACGGAATGGCGTTCTTTTATCTTCAAAATTGTAGGTTTGGTAGGTTTTCGCCCTTTTGTGGGGGTGGAAGGGGGCGTGGCTCATTTTTGAAATACACTGGTTTCAGAGTGAGCATATAGCATTCTGAATGCAAAATTTGGTGGCTCTAGCTCTTATAGTCTCTGAGAACGAGCCGACAAACAAGACGAACAGACGGACAGACAGACATAGCTCTATCGACTCGGCTATTGATGCTAATCAAGAATATATATACTTTATGGGGTCGGAAACGATTCCTTCTGTGCGTTACATACAACCGTTATTCGCACAAATACAATATACCCTATTTACTCTTTGAGTACCGGGTATAAAAACGCCATTTCGTAGGGAATGGGCATATCTACACCAAATTGGGATGCGATCGGATCATTATTATAGCCAGAACGAAGAAATTAATTTGCAGTGGCTAAACCCACCATGTCCCGCAGCTTTTGTTGTTCTTTTTACATTCTCTCATTCACACTTTGCTTCTGCTTCACTCGGCCCCTGCCTCTGCCGTCCCTCTGCCCATGCCTCTACCGACTTTTGATCCACCCGTCCCGCAGCTTACATTTGTTTTTGTTGTGTGCGGGCGCTGCCTCTGCCTCTGCCGCGAGTTTGCAGTGTATGGGTCTAGGGAAGGGCGGCGAGCGTTTTGGTGTGAGAAGTGTTGTAGATGTAGATGACAGATGAAGAAAAAATTTAAATTTTGACAAAACACCGCTGAGGTGCATTTGCACTATTGTCCCAATGACCAGTTTTGGTGGCTGTTTACGCCAAATTAGGGCAAAGGGCTTATGGCCGGGAGCAATTATTATTTTGTATAAGTAAAATGAATTTGTAGCATTAAACTATTGAATTGTTGAATTTACGACATACTCACAGAAGTTTGTTGCTATAGAACATACATGTATGTGAATACGATAGAGAAAGAGGAAGAACGTGCATTTAATAGGTGAATATCGAAATTGAAAAGAAGAAGAGATTAAATTGATTTGAATTCAGACTCGGTCGAACCAGCAGCACTTGGCTTTTTATTTCGAGATTTTGATTCCGAACTGGTTGCGAGGAGTCCGCAACTCCAACAGTGGCCAAAAGCTAAAAAAAGAAAAGTTAAAACCAAGACTCGGGTTTTAACGCTCTGTATTAGAAAAAGAGTGACCATCAAAGTTGCGTACCAGACATTTTCATAGATGGCGCCACTTTCGAAAAATCTTCTATGAATATCTTCTTCTATTATTGCACAGAATGTGCAGGGAAAAAGTACCAATTTTATTGCTGTTTTAAATATCTCATAAATTGGAAAATACGATTAACTGATCCAATTTTTTGATGCATTTTATTTAGTAGGCTTTTTACTACGTGTTCTGTAATGTGAACGATATCTAGTGGTTGGCGATATGGTGGTGGTATAATAGTTTTGACGCGTAAGAAGCGTCTCACACGTCCCTTCTCGTTTATTATTTATTTATATTTTTTATAATTTTTTTCAAATAATAATTAACGGATACTTTAGTACCATTTACTGCAGAATTTGGAACGCTCTCTTGGCCGGAGATCAAGCCAGAGAACTGGTGGGCAAAAAGTGTGAACGGAATATTTTTTCTTTTTTTAATTTTAAATTAGTCTCCAGTGAAATTTTTTAATGTTTTTTTTTCGGATTGATTTCGTGTGCTGAAACAGTATGTGGTAATGCTTAGCTTTGGGATTTATCAATTCTTACTCTATATCAGGCTCTGTGGCTGTATCAGCGGTGAAATCCCACCAATCCTTTTCGTAGCCCTCGCGCACATGGCAGAGCAGAACCGTGCGACGCCGCTCGCAATAGTGCGACAGATCGAGGACCTTTTGCCGCACAGTCTGAAAAGTTAGAGCCGTAATTTCGCGCTCCAAACACTCGGAGATCTTCTCGGTGGCACTCTCCAGATCCCGCTGATTGTCCTCAAATATGATCTTTTGATTGTTGTTGCGCAAATAGTAGGCAAATACATAGCTGTACATGAGGGTCAAGCGACACTGGCAGAGGACCTCGACGGATTCCTCGAGGAACTGCACCTCGAACCAGGTCATGGTCTCACGCATGGCCTTCATTTTGGCCTGCACTTGGGCATAGATATTGTGCTCCAAACGGCCACTCTGCATGTGATTCATGTAGCGATTGTAATAGTGCAAATACCGGGCCATGGTCGAGCGATAAAGCTGCTGGGCAAGGCGAGCCTTCTTGGCCTCCTCCTCGTCGAAGCGATTGCAGCTGTACCAGGAGGAGCCGTGTGGCTCCCACGACCCGAGGCATACCCAACAGAAGTCGTAGCGGCAGTTGGGATTCTTGCAGACCATGTGATTGCACCCGCCATCCTTTTCGATGGTCACATTGCACTTGGGGCACTCTTTGGTGTTCTGCGCAATCCAATTGGATGTTTCCGAGTCCTCGCGGCACTTCTTGAGCCACTGCTTCAGCAGGCAGCAGCTGGCTGGCTCGTGCCAGTTCTCGCCACAGCCAAAGCAAAACTGATGGCCGCACTTGCAACGCACGGCGCGTGCCTCCGGACTGCTGACCTGAATGACGCAGCAGCAACTGGGCGCTGGGCACCAGCGCAGCAAAGGGTTGCACTCCACAAAGGTGTTGGTGATCAGCTGCTGGTGGCGTGCAATCACCTCGCTGTTGTCCGCCAGGATCAGAAAAGAGACGTAGTCCACGACAATGTCGCAGCCCTCGGCAGGGCAGGCGATATTATGGCCCAAACCCTCACTGAAGGTTTTGCTGGCTAGATAATGCTTCCAGCATTCGGCACAGAATCTATGGCCACAGGCCAGTCCCCGCAGATCATCGCTGGGGCAGCAGCAAATGCCACACATGTTCTGCGGGTCCAAGCTTAACGAGTTGCTGCCAAAGCTAACGTGTGGGGGCGGCAAGGTAAAGGGATTGACGAGATGAGCACGTTGGAAAAACTCCTCCGGACTGATGTCAAAGTACTCCTCGAAGAGCTTCTCCTTGTCCCATTTGTAGTGGTTGAGAATGCAACGTGTAATCTGTGGTGGCAGATTTAACACGCTGTTGACTTCATCGATGATATGCCACTGATGCTGAACGATCTGTTTGACCGACAGCACCTCGTAATTGAAGTCATCCTCCGGTTCGGCATTACTTGGACTGGACTCCTGCTCGAGTAGGACTATTTCGGTGCACGAATCCTCTTCACTGTCGGTGCACATGCTACCAATGGACGGGGACGGCGATCCGCTGCAGCTGCGGTGCGGTGAACGATCCGCGTCGCCGTGATCCTCGTCCGAGTAGTCCGCGGGATCTGCCCCATTCATATTCTGCTGCTGCTGCTGCCACAAAGATCACTGGAAATACCACAATCTAAAAGCGGAACACATTTGCGCTGCCTTCTTCTGATTATTTCTATGAAAATTACCAAAAGCGTTAAATCCGTATTAGAATTTATATTGTGAAACTTTAACACTTGTTATGTGACGAAAAAACAATACTTTAGCTTCGTATTTCTACTGAAGACTGAACAGAAAGCAACCCAAAAACACAAAGTTTACTTGGATGCTAAAGTTGATTTTTGATTGCCTCAAATTTAATGGAAAACGAGAAGGGACGTGTGAGACGCTTCTTACGCGTCACATATTTTATACCCGGCACTCAGTACTACTTAACATTTTTTCTTCATCTGTCATCTACATCTACAACACTTCTCACACCAACACGCTCCTTTAGCTCGCTCCTCTTCCCTAGACCCACACAGAGGCAGAAGCAGCGCCCGCACACAAAATAAAATAAATATAAGCTGCGGGACGGGGTGGGTTAAAAGTCGGTAGAGGCATGGGCAGAGGGACGGCAGAGGCAGGGACCGAGTGAAGCAGAAGCAGAGTGTGAATGAGAGAATGTGAAAATAACAACAAAAGCTACCGGACAGGGTGGGTTTAGCCACTGCAAATTAATTTCTTCATTGTGGCTATAATAATGATCCAATCGGATCCCGGTGATCTGATAGATATGCTCATTCCCTACAGAATGGCGTTTTTAGTTTTCTTTTATCTTCAAAATTGTAGATTTGGGGTGTTTTCGCCCTTGTGCGGGGGTGGAAGGGGCCGGGGCTAATTTTGTAAATAAATTGGTTTCAGTGTGACATTACAGCACAGTCTGGAGCCAAAATTTGGTGGCTCTAGCTCTTATAGTCTCTGAAAACTAGCCGACAAACAAGACGGACAGACGGACGGACGGACATGGCTCTATCGACTCGGCTATTGATGCTGATCAAGAATATATATTCTTTATGGGGTCGGAAACGTTTCCTTCTGTGCGTTACATACAACCGTTATTCCCCAAAAATACAATATACCCTATTTACTCTTCAAGTACCGGGAATAAAAAAAAAAAAAAAATTATACATTTATTTTATTAAATATTAAAAAATTTTATTTAAATAAAATATTAATTTTTTATTAAAAGGTTTTATTGGGGCGTAATTCTTCTATTTTTGGACATATAATTTTCTTTATTGTTTTATTTACATACTTATATTTTTTCTTTAACTATAAGCTCGATCTCGAAGCTCTTGCAATCGTATAAATTATGTGATTCTTTATTTGTGCTTTTGAATTTTATTTTCTTACTTTCCTCCATGTTTTAGTACTCCCATTTTTGCGCTTCAAAATCTTAAATATATTTCTACTTTCCCCCCAACAGTTGCTCTTCTTTCACCTTTTGTCTGCAGCAACACTTGTTCCCCCGCTGTCCCGTTCTAGCATTTCTTTTATAATTATAACATAACTCAATCTGCAACATTTCTTGTTACTCATTTTGAGAGCAGTCCAGAGGGGAAGCTATTAATGTCCGACAATGGACCACAAAATATGGCATGGCATAAGGAAAATCATAAATAAAGCCATATATTGCTGACATGTCTCCAATAACGGATTGGATTTATTTCGATTGAAATGGAACAAAACGGAACAGCCGAACAGTCCATCCTATGGAGTTTCGAGTACATGAAAGATATATTTTCATATCGCGATGGCTTCTACAGAATGTGAATTTTCGCACCCGTGATGAAGTTTTCAATTAAATGTTATTGGATTTCAAATTGAGGCTGCCGGCAGAGAGTGAGAGAGAACGAAGGAGCCTGATCTGATCCCCCTAACTGCAGCCTGGGATTGACTGCCTGGTACCTGTTGCCTGTCTGGTGGCCTGCCCCATTGCCTGGTAAATATTTGCGCACCATTGTTGTGGCAAGTGTTGAAAGTGGGCGGTTGCCATTGCCAAACACACAACACACAAATACACAGCACACCATAATCGTCTATCCCTAGGTCTCACTAAAGAATACCGTCAAGTTAACGCCTCCAGTCGTTGCACAGTCATAAGCTTTAACCGAGTAACGGTGTAACGTCTACGGTGTGGTACGGCACGGAGCAGGTGACCAACTTATTAAATACCTAGGTGACACCCTTGTGCGGAAGAAGATCGTATCCTTTAATACCCTCAAAGAAAGATTATAAAGTTGTAGAGTATCTCATCCAACTCTATTTACCTACAATATCGGCTTGGCCATAAGGCAGGCAGGAAAGTGTCACGTCCTGTGGGCTCATTCTTGAATCTCACTCTCTCTGCCTGCCTGCCCCTCTCGAGCACTCGCCTGGGCGTTAGCTATTTTTGTGATGGCATATTCTTGAATTAAAGTAGAGTAGAGTAAAGCAGGGTCTTACGATGCTGAAGAGCAGCAGAAACATTCATAACGAGAAGGTACGTGTGAGACGCTTCTTACGCGTCACAACTTTTATACCCGGCACTCAATCTGCACCTTAGCAGTGTTTTGTCATATTTTAAATATTTTGTTCATCTGTCATCTACATCTACAACACTTTTCACACCAACACGCTCCTTTAGCTCGCCTCCCTTCCCTAGACCCACACACTGCAGACTCGCGGCAGAGGCAGCGCCCGCACACAACAAATAAAAAACAAATATAAGCTGCGGGACGTGGTGGGTAAAAAGTCGGAAGAGGCTTTGGTAAGGGGAGGGCAGAGGCAGGGGCCGAGTGAAGCAGAAGCAGAGTGTGAATGAGAGAATGTAAAAAGAGCAACAAAAGCTGTGGGACAGGGTGGGTTTAGCCACTGCAAATTAATTTCTCCATTGTCGCTATAATAATGATCCGATCGGATCCCAGTTTGGTGATCTGATAGATATGGCCATTCCCTACGGAATGGCGTTTTTAGTTTTTTTTAATCTTCAAAATTGTAGATTTGGGAGGTTTTTGCCCTTTTGCGGGGCGGAAGGGGGCGTGGCTAATTTTTGAAATACACTGGCTTTAGTGTGAGCATACAGCAGTCCGGAGCCAAAATTTGTTGGCTGTAGCTCTTATAGTCTCTGAGAACTAGCCGACAAACAAGACGGACAGACGGACAGACAGACATGGCTGTATCGACTCGTCTATTGATGCTGATCAAGAATATATATACTTTATGGGGTTGGAAACGTTTCCTTCTGTGCGTTTCAAACAACCATTATTCCCCACAAATACAATATGCCCTATTTACTCTTCGAGTACCGGATATAAAAAGAGGAGCTGCAGAGCTGCAAAAAATGACAAATGGGCAAGGAATAGATAGTCTCTACATATGGTGGGTTTCTATAGATTGATCTCTAATTATGCGACCTAAGAGTGGCAGAATGCATAAGAAAATTTTAATCAATGCCTACTCTTTGCTTGCCAGTTTAGCATTTTAGCATTTTTTGATGTGCCATGTCTGTCAAGTACTGACAGTTTGCAAACCAATGGTGCTAGGAGCTGCTTAATCTCTGTGTATCATTATGGCCAGAATGACCAACTTAGGCAAACGGAATGAGGCCCCCAATACGCCGAAGCAGTCTCTCCAATTGCGCGAACGCGGAGCAGCAGATCGCTGGTAAAATTCCTAGAAAATGTGAGCATTTTGAGACATGTGCTCCATTTTACCTTAACTGACTGACATAACTAAGTGAAGATGAATGCAGCAGGCAGGCAGGCAGCCAGAGCCACAGCTAGATATCAATCATATATTTGTGGATGCAACTCAGAGCCAGCTCGCAGCTCCCGACAGTAGCTGGAACAGACTGCTCTCTGTGCAGACTGTAAAGTGTGGAGCTGTGGTCATGGCCGTGCCATACCGTCTGGTCGAATGCTGCCATGTAGCCCCATGTTGCATCCAAAATTGGTCAATATAACGTTAATTAAATCAAAGACCAGACCTGCAGACCAAAACACCGCAGCCAGTCCCCGCCAGAGACTCTCAAGCCAAAACGCAGAGGCCTGACAAATATATACAAATGAATATTGGAACGTACGTGTCGTTTGCCATTATACACTCTGTCGTCGTCGTTGACAATCCTTAAAGTAAGATTTGCAGATTCGCGTACGGCAAAACTATCTGCAACGAGAAGAGACGTGTGAGACGCTTTTTACGCGTCACAACTTTTATACCCGGCACTCAGGACTACATCTAGATGTAGAAGAAATCGCCAACCACTAGATATCGTTCACATTACAGAACACATAGTAAAAAGCCTAATAAATAAAATGCATCAAAAAAATTGGATCAGTTATTTTCCAATTTATGAGATATTTTAAACTGCAATAAAATTGGTACTTTATCACAGCAGATTTTTCGAAAGTTTTCTATGAAAATTTCTGGCACGCAACTTTGATGGTCACTCTTTTTCTAATACACTTTTTCACACTGCAAACTCGCGGCAGAGGCAGAGGCAGCGCCCGCACACAACAAAAACAAATGTAAGCTGCGGGACGGGTGGATTAAAAGTCGGTAGAGGCATGGGCAGAGGAACGGCAGAGGCAGGGGCCGAGTGAAGCAGAAGCAGAGTGTGAATGAGAGAATGTAAAAAGAACAACAAAAGCTGCGGGACAGGGTGGGTTTAGCCACTGAAAATTAATTTCTTCGTTCTGGCTATAATAATGATCCGATCGGATCCCAATTTGATGATCTTATAGATATGGCCATTTCCTACGGAATGGCGTGTTTAGTTTTCTTTTATCTTCAAAATTGTAGATTTGGGAGGTTTTCGCCCTTTTACGGGGGCGTAAGGGGGCGTGGCTCATTTTTGAAATACACTGGCTTCAGTGGGAGCCGAGTGGCTCTATCGACTCGGCTATTGATGCTGATCAAGAATATATATACTTTATGGGGTCGGAAACGCTTCCTTCTGTGCGTTACATACAACCGTTGTTCCCCACAAATACAATATACCCTATTTACTCTTCGAATACCGGGTATAAAAAGCAAACTCTTTCTGCAAACTTTCGTGGCACAAAAAACGCGTGGCGTGGCATGCCAAAAATTACAAGTAAGGCATGCAGAAAATTTGCATTGCACACGAGAAAATGCACTTAAAACAGTTTTTGTAGATTGAAAATTGCAATCAAGACTATGGATTTTTAGTATTTGCAAAGTTGTTAATGCCACAGATTTTCGCACTTAAAAATTATTCCATAAGTTGCCCGAAAGCAACGATTTTAAGCCAGTATTTATTGCCCCACTCTGCTCCATTTTTTACTTAATATTTCCAACCATTTCAATCCATCAATTGTTGATTTTTCACAGTGTAAAAACTTCCAAGTTTACCTTTGACTTTGCCTCTTTGGTTGTGTCTGTGACTGTTAGCTGTGGACTTACACTCCTACACTCCTCCTCTCTCTTTTTGAATAATTAATCATACTTCTTCGGATTCACGTGGGTATGGAAAGATTGAAGATTCCTCGGAAGAGGACTGCCTTGAGACCGGAACGGGTTGTCGTGGCTTCCGGAGGGTTTCGGATTTTGATTGCCTTTGGACGGTGGCGAATGCGGATCGCTCCTAGCCTGGGAAGGGTCGCTCTCCATGGCCTCTAGCGTCAAGTATCGCTGTGTGAGAAAGGAGTCCATTTCCGTCCATGGAGGCATTACCTTTTTGTCAGTTACTGACTCTTCCCGAAGAGCCAGGGTCAGTTTTGGCAGCTTGGAGGCACAGATAGTAACAAGAAGACTACTGTGAAGACCTTAGAGTGAGCCAGGGCGGTTAGAACCCCTTCAATGGTGCTCTGAAGGTTTTTCGAGGCTTTCACTATCTGCTCGGAACCCACGCGAGGCAGCAATAAAAGGATATTTATTTGGGTGGTCACCATGAGTCGATTATTTTCAAATCGGCTACGGAGGGCTGATTATGCTGCCTCTAAACCGTCGTTGGTAAGAGGGGACTTTTCTACTATGGCTTTCGGATCGCCACGGGTCTTAGTAGTGAGGTGGTACAGCTTTTCTACCGGGGACAGCTTCGGATTGTTGATATAAATAGTTGTGAATAGGTCGCGGAACGTCGGCCAGCGGACGTAATCCCCTGCGAAAACTTCAATTTCACAGGGGGGCAGCCGACAGCCGCCCTGGGAGGTTTGCGGCACGGGAGGTCGGAGTTCTGGGCGGTCTATTTTAGCTATGAGGTCCGACACGCACCGCTCATAGTCCTCATAGCACTCGCCATACATTTCCTGAATTTCCTGTTGGTCTTCAGGGGCCTTGCACAGCATTGCCAGCGAACATGCCTCAAATTCAGCATCCACCTTTGAGACCGCGGATTATGGGGTGGCGGTCCCTGGAGTGGTGAGCTGTGCTTCCAAGGTGGTCAGCCTATCGATGGCTGACCACCAACTTGGCCCGTGCGGAGGGGACGGTCGGCTGTGCCATTGGAAGTGTGGGGCGAGAATAGTCTAGTTTCGGGTGTTGAGGCGAAAGCACCTTATCCGTGATCGGCGAAGGAAACAGAACCGATTTTTTCGTCGCCGCAGTGGCTAGTGGAGGCCTTTGGAGTATCTGAGGTCGGCGTTGATGGCACGGACGAGCTACCAGCCGAAGACACCGACAAAAACTTCTTATCGTCTCCCCCACCTGTTGGCATACTGAACGCCAAATGAGAAATGTGCGGAAAAGAACCAAGGAATTGTTTTCCTGTCGAGCCCGAGAATACTATCGGACGATATTCCTCAAGGAAAAGGATATTTTTTTTTTGGCAGTGTATGGGGACGATTTTTGAACAAAAACGGAAGTGTTCGGGAAAACTTTGGGAGGATATGAAGCAAAAAATAGGATATTTTTCTTATTCCCAGCGGTTTTGACGCACCAAAAATCACAATCGGGATCCGCACTAGAATACGATATTTTTAAATGTCGATATCGGAACGGATTTAGTCGTAGTGGGCGATGGACAAGCCGATTTACGCAAAAATATTCACTACTCGGATGGATAAGAGGCCCGTGAGCTATATTGCGACATTTTTATTTTTGCCACCATTGATGCTTTGAGGCAAGCGTTTATTTCGTCTGCAGCAGTAGATCTTGGAATGACTGGTAGTGTTTGTAGGAAATCGCCAGATAATAATATCATTGCACCACCAAAACATCTCGAGTCATTGCGCAGATCTTTTAATGTTCGGTCTAGTGCTTCCAATGCGCGTTTGTGCGCCATTGTGCATTCGTCTCATATGATGATTTTTGATGCTACTAAAACTTTGGCCATTGCGGAGTTTTTCGAAAACTCGTCGGTTGTTCAGGAGTTTGAAGGTTAAATGGCAATTTTAAAGCTGAGTGAGCCGTACGGCATCCGTCTTACAATGTGGCCACTATTCCAGAAGAAGCAATTGCTACCGCAATTTCGGATCTCGCACGTACAGTGGCCAAAATCAATGACATGAGGAATGTCTTCCCAGTTCCACCGGGGGCATCCAAAAAAAATAAGCCGCCATTTCCATCATCAATTGCATTTATCAGTGTATCATAGACTTCCTCTGCTTAGGATTCAACAGAGGTACATCCGTTTGAACTGATTGGATTAGTTCATGTGGATCATATTCATATTCACGTTCCAATTCTCTATTAAATGCGTCATTCATTCCGCGATCTGGCGCTGGCATTCCTAACCTAACTAACAAACTGCCGCACATGAGGTAACACATATCTTCGATCAAGAGCAAAGTCTGGTTATGGATCTCCTCATTCACCTCAAGATCGTAATTTCTTGAGCTGAAGCGAATTGGATGTAAAATATCTTTGGACATGTTATCTTTGTATTTGTTCCACAGGTCAAGTGGGTTCGATGGGAAGCATTGTGAGGGAACGTGTCCCTCACAGGCTGTAGAGGGTTAAAGCCTGGGGCTCGGATATCAGAACACGGCGAATTTGGAAGAGGCGCTCAGAGAGCGGGGAGCCCAAGATGGCGGAGCAGAAGAGAGGGGAAGGATGGGATCGGACCGGCAGCGGACGAACGCATGACCAAATATGGCCATTTGGGAAGAGACGCCCAGAGAGCGGGGAGCCCGAGACGGCGGCGCAGAAGAGAGTGGAAGGATGGGATCGGGCCGGCAGTGGACCAACGCATGCCCAAATATGGCCATGGAATCGGGGTCCAGTTACGAAGAACGGAGAAAGCATCAGAATCGCCAATGGAAAAACACTGACCGCGTGGGAGAACCGTTAGCCGGCGCCTATATAAGGAGGGTGGCCGCCAAGGCACGGGATCTTCGCGCAGATCAGCTTGAGCAGCCCAAGAGCTAGGTCGAGTGTATAAGTGAATCGAAGTGCATAATAGCGGAAATCGTAACGGGACCAGCAACATCAAATGCTCAGAGTGAGTCTTGCATAATCAGAGTGAACAGCAGATTTTCGGACGAGGTTAAAGCGGAGAAAGGCGAACCGTTAGAGTGCGGAATTGGCGTGGCGGATTAAGATCAATTGCTCCAGTTCAGCGGCACCAACGTGCAACGCCCGGAGCCAACCTTCCGAAATCGGCAGGTCACAAGATAGCGATAACATAGCCATAAGCTAGGCTAGGCTATAGAGCTTAATATATTGAATAAAACCCCAATTGTCAGAAATAAACTTGGTCGTCGAGGCAACAATACAAATTCGTTGCAACCACCCAATTTCCCGCTGAGTCAGCCCAGCACAGGTCACGAGACCCGGAAAAAGGGTTCGTTACAAACTTTAAAAACTCGGGAAAAGTCGGGCTTGTTTTCTATGGCAGAACTATTTTTTTAAAAATTTATTAATAATGTAATTTTTTGATTAAGGCTTTTTCAGAGGTTGCGGTTTGTTTTTTCACATAACTTTAGTATCTTAGATCTGCTTGTAAAGAGCTTTGATTGTCTAAAAAGCTGATTGATGCAGCTAAAAAGTGGATCCAAACACTTTGTGGTTTTGCCTTACCGTCTGTAAAATATACAGCTTTTAATGAAAAATTGTGATTTTGTGAGATATTTTTTACGAAATTTGCACTTTAAAAACTCGGGAAAAGTCGGGTTTGTTTTCTATGGCAGAACTATTTTTTTAAGAATTTAATAAGGATGTAATTTTTTGATTAAGGCTTTTTCAGAGGTTGCGGTTTGTTTTTTCACATAACTTTAGTATCTTAGATCTGCTTGTAAAGAGCTTTGATTGTCTGAAAAGCTGATTGATGCAGCTAAAAATGGATCCCAACAACTTGTGGTGTTGCCTTACCGTCTTTAACTTATACCACTTTCAATGAAAGATTGTGATTTTGTGCGATATTTTTTACGAAATTTGGACTTTAAAAACTCGGGAAAAGTCGGGTTTATTTTCTATGGCAGAACTTTTCTCTTAAGAATTTGCAAAGTTTTTTCTTTTTTGTTCAAGGTTTTTTTCAGAGGTGTTGGTTTGTTTTTCAAATAACTTTAGTATCTTAGATCTGCTTGTAAAGAACTTTGATTGTCTGAAAAGCTGATTGATGCAGCTAAAAAGTGGATCCAAACACTTTGTGGTTTTGGGTTTCCGTCTGTAAAATATACAGCTTTAAATGAAAATTTGTGATTTTGTGAGATATTTTTTACGAAATTTGGACTTTAAAAACTCGGGAAAAGCCGGGTTTGTTTTCTATGGCAGAACTGTTTTTTTAAGAATTTAATAAGGATGTAATTTTTTGATTAAGGCTTTTTCAGAGGTTGCGGTTTGTTTTTTCACATAACTTTAGTATCTTAGATCTGCTTGTAAAGAGCTTTGATTGTCTGAAAAGCTGATTGATGCAGCTAAAAAGTGGATCCAAACACTTTGTGGTTTTGGGTTTCCGTCTGTAAAATATACAGCTTCAAATGAAAAATTGTGATTTTGTGAGATATTTTTTACGAAATTTGGACTTTAAAAACTCGGGAAAAGCCGGGTTTGTTTTCTATGGCAGAACTGTTTTTTTAAGAATTTATTAAGGATGTAATTTTTTGATTAAGGCTTTTTCAGAGGTTGCGGTTTGTGTTTTCACATAACTTTAGTATCTTAGATCTGCTTGTAAAGAGCTTTGATTGTCTGAAAAGCTGATTGATGCAGCTAAAAGTGGATCCAAACACTTTGTGGTTTTGCCTTACCGTCTGTAAAATATACCGCTTTTAATGAAAAATTGTGATTTTGTGAGATATTTTTTACGAAATTTGGACTTTAAAAACTCGGGAAAAGTCGGGTTTGTTTTCTTTATTTTTTACGAAATTTGGACTTTAAAAACTCGGGAAAAGTCGGGTTTGTTTTCTATGGCAGAACTATTTTTTTAAGAATTTAATAAGGATGTAATTTTTTGATTAAGGCTTTTTCAGAGGTTGCGGTTTGTTTTTTCACATAACTTTAGTATCTTAGATCTGCTTGTAAAGAGCTTTGATTGTCTGAAAAGCTGATTGATGCAGCTAAAAAGTGGATCCAAACACTTTGTGGTTTTGGGTTTCCGTCTGTAAAATATACAGCTTTAAATGAAAATTTGTGATTTTGTGAGATATTTTTTACGAAATTTGGACTTTAAAAACTCGGGAAAAGCCGGGTTTGTTTTCTATGGCAGAACTGTTTTTTTAAGAATTTATTAAGGATGTAATTTTTTGATTAAGGCTTTTTCAGAGGTTGCGGTTTGTGTTTTCACAAAACTTTAGTATCTTAGATCTGCTTGAAAGAGCTTGTAAAGAGCTGCAAAAAAATACAGCTTTAAATGAAAACTTGTGATTTTGTGAGATATTTTTTACGAAATTTGGACTTTAAAAACTCGGGAAAAGTCGGGTTTATTTTCTATGGCAGAACTATTCGCTTAAGAATGTGCAAAGTTTTTACTTTTTTGGTTAAGGTTTTTTTTAGAGGTTGCGGTTTGTTTTTCACATAACTTTAGTATCTTAGATCTGGTTGTAAGGAACTTTGATTATCTGAATAGTTGATTGATGCTGCTATGAAGTGGATCCAAACTGTGTTTGGTTTTGTCCTACCGTCTGGGAAAAGCTTTCATATGCAAAAATGTTGATTGTTGTGAAATTTTTTTTTCGGTATTTTGATTTTCAGAACGCTGGAAAAGTCGTAATTGTTTTCTATGGCAGAACTTTTTTTTAAGAATTTTTAAAGGTTGTAATTTTTTTTTCAAGGTTTTTTTCAGAGGTTGCGGTTTGTATTTCACATAAATTTAGTATCTTAGATCTGCTTGTAAAGAGCTTTGATTGTCTGAAAAGCTGATTGATGCAGCTAAAAGTGGATCCAAACACTTTGTGGTTTTGCCTTACCGTCTATAAAATATACCGCTTTTAATGAAAATTTGTGATTTTGTGAGATATTTTTTACGAAATTTTGACTTTAAAAACTCGGGAAAAGTCGGGTTTATTTTCTATGGCAGAACTTTTCTCTTAAGAATTTGCAAAGTTTTTACTTTTTTGATTAGGGTTTTTTTTAGAGGTTGCGGTTTGTTTTTCACATAACTTTAGTATCTTAGATCTGCTTGTAAAGAACTTTGATTGTCTGAAAAGCTGATTGATGCAGATAAAAAGTGGATCCAAACACTTTGTGGTTTTGCCTTACCGTCTGTAAAATATACAGCTTTAACTGAAAAGTTGTGATTTTTCTGAGGGATTTTTTACGAAATTTGGACTTTAAAAACTCGGGAAAAGTCGGATTTGTTTTCTATGGCAGAACTATTTTTTTAAGAATTTAATAAGGATGTCATTTTTTGATTAAGGCTTTTTCAGAGGTTGCGGTTTGTTTTTTCACATAACTTTAGTATCTTAGATCTGCTTGTAAAGAGCTTCGATTGTCTGAAAAGCTGATTGATGCAGCTAAAAAGTGGATCCAAACACTTTGTGGTTTTGCCTTACCGTCTGTAAAATATACAGCTTTAACTGAAAAGTTGTGATTTTTCTGAGGTATTTTTTACGAAATTTGGACTTTAAAAACTCGGGAAA
>NW_022995791.1:86272-92075 GCF_900245975.1 Drosophila guanche | reverse complement strand
TTGTGAAAATAATTTTTATTTATTTTATTTATTTTATTTATTTATATATTCAAAATAAATAATAAAATAATGGAATACTTGGTTGTGTGCTCCGCTAAGGCTTGCAAAAAGCAGATCACCCACGACCAGCCGATCATCCCTTGCTGGCTCTGCGATAACGTAGTGCACGCAAAATGTATTGGGTTCTCAGGCCTCGTGGGTGACGCAATTTCGAAGCGTAATGGTCTGCATTACAGTTGCGAGGCATGTCGGTCTATCGAGAATGACATGGTCACGTTTATGAGGCAGACGCGAAAGGGCTTTAAGGAGCTGACCGTGGGCTTTAAAAAGCAGTACGATCGGCTTCTAGCCATGGAATCTCAATTCAGCAGTTTTAAAGTGCTGAATGAGTCTCCTAGGCGCAAAAAAGTCACTCCTCGTGATCTGCAAGTGCCTGTCCCTCGACCGCTCGCTGCTGATCAACTGTCTCCGTCCACTCCGATAGTGCAGCAGCTAATTTCGTTCGCTACTCCAAGGGCAACGACAACTGCTGGTGATCAAGTTTCGGCTTCCGAATCGATCATCTCGGAGAACATGCAGCCAGTTAGTACTGTAGCGTCCGTGTCTGTCGAGTCCGTTCCAAAGCCCATCCCATCTATTTCGATCCCACCAGTTAATAAACGTCCCGGACCACCGGATATTGCCGTCACAGGTACCAGATCTGTGGTGCCAAAACCTCTGGTGGGAGTCCCACCAAAGCGGCAAGTTTTTGTCTCTCGGCTTGCCCCTGACCTCACATCTAATGATGTAACTGCTTTTATACAAAGCAAAATAAAAGCCGTTGGCTTAAAGGTGGAGAAGTTTAATTTCTCATATGCCAGGGAGATATCCTCTTTCAAGATTAGCGTGTCTCCAACTCATTTCGGGACCATTTGCTCTTCCAAATTTTGGCCAGAGCACCTGGTTGTGAAAGAGTTTAAGGCTAAGAAGAAAAATAGGCCCCCCATAACTCTTCCTAGTAGTGAGGCCAGTGGTCCTTCCTCCTCTGCTCCATTCCCCTCTTCCCACTGCAATTCCTTGCAGTCAAAAAACTAACATCCCTCTTTGTAGCCTATCAAAATGCTCGCGGCTTACGTAGTAAGCTTAGCACTCTTTTTATGGATAGTTTCACATTTTCATCCCATGTTATTGTTTTTACCGAAACCTGGTTAAAGCCGGACATTCTTAGTTCCGAAGTTTTGGCAGATCGGTACACAATTTATAGGAATGATCGTTCGTCTCGACGTGGAGGAGGGGTTCTGATTGCAGTAAACTCTAACTTTACGTCGGAACTTTTCATAGTCCAGGTCTCACAAGACCTGGAATTCTTCTGTGTTAGACTGATTCTTCCCGGTCAGTCTATTTATGTCACTTGCTCGTATATTCCACCGTCTTCGGATGTACTAATATACGAGTAGCATTTGTCTGCCTTAAAAACTGTTTCTTCCTCGCTATCAGGTAAAGACCATTTAATAGTTCTTGGGGATTTCAACCTGCCAGGTACTGTCTGGTCTTCGGTTAACGAGTCAAACAACCTTGTGCCCATGTCACGACATGAGTTTATTGATGGCTTATTAGACCTGTCCCTGTCTCAAGTCAACCATGTAAAAAACTCCTTGGGTCGATTGCTTGATCTGTGCTTTGTCTCGGATCCGACCGTAGCGTTGTTAAAACGAGCACTCCCGCTCACTATACCTGAAGACTGCTATCATTCTACTTTCGAAGTGTCGATAGATATTGGACCTACTGTATCGGATCGTGCGGGTAGGCTATCTGAACGCGTCCGCTGCTTTCGTAAAGCCGAGTTTACGAAGCTCAATAACTTAATTCGAAATTTTGATTGGTCCGCTCTGTACTTGTGCAGTGACGTCATTGAAGGCACAAACATTTTTTATAATGTACTTGACACAATTTTTGACACTTTCATGTCCGACTAGATCTGCGAAACCTCCTTGGTTCACCAAAGAGTTATCCAGTCTAAAAAATCTAAAATCAAGACTATTTAAAAAATCTCAAGAAGTTGGTTCTCCCTCTTCTCTTTCTAATTACTTAATAGCTCGGTCAAACTTCACTGTTCTTAATGCTCCATGCTATAGGAACTACCTCCTTCGATGCAGGATACGTTTTTCAAAGGACCCTAAACAGTTTTACAGCTTCGTAAACAGTAAGCGTAGAACGTCCGCACATCCATCCTCGCTATCATTTTTGAATATGTCGGCAAACAATGATCAGGCAATCGCCGATCTTTTTGCACAATTTTTTCAAACCACCTATTCCCAGGAAAGCTACCCAGGTCATATGTATCCATATAGTTTACCAAGGTCGAATGGCATTTTCTGCCCTTTGTTAAATGAAGGCTCCTTACTTCATGAACTTCAATTAGTTAAGCCGGTATTCTCACCGGGCCCTGACGGAGTTCCCGGCTGTGTACTCAGGTACTGTGCCGAGTCTCTCTGCGGACCTTTGCTTAAACTATTCACTCTATCTATCCATTCTTCTAGCTTTCCCCCCATCTGGAAGGAATCCTTTATAATTCCTCTCCATAAGAAAGGTAGCAAGTCTGTCGCTAAAAACTATAGAGGTATATCTAAGTTATCCGCTATTCCTAAAATGTTCGAGAAACTTTTAACTCCGCACTTGCAGCATCTCTGCAAATCACTTATATCTCCAGCTCAGCACGGATTTATACGGCGACGATCAACAACCACTAATCTTTTAGAGTTCACCTCCTTTGTAATTAAAGGCTTCCAAAGTAACTTTCAGACGGATGTTATTTACACTGACTTCAGTAAGGCATTCGATTCCGTAAACCATTCTCTTCTTGCACAAAAGCTCAACCTTCTAGGGTTTCCGCCCAATCTGTTGAGATGGATTTCTAGCTACCTGTGTTCTAGGTCTCAAAGGGTCCTTTTCAAAAACTCCGTATCTTTACCTGTTATGGTTACTTCTGGAGTACCACAGGGTAGCCATTTAGGCCCCTTACTTTTCACACTCTTTATTAATGACCTGCCTTCTGTATTAACAAATTCTCGAGTACTTATGTATGCGGATGATGTTAAACTCTGTGTCCAGTATAAGGACATTTCATTTCACTCTCGTTTGCAATCTGATCTCAATAGCTTTCAGTCATGGTGCTGTGCAAATATGTTACAACTCAATGCCTCGAAGTGCAATGTTATAACTTTTTGTCGCTCCAGCCCCTTCCTGGCTCCTTACACCCTCTGCGGTAGTTCTCTTGAGAGAATTACATTGGTTGATGATCTAGGTGTTAAACTAGACCCAAAGTTAAAGTTTTCTGAACACATTTCTACCATGGTAAATAAAGCCATCCCACACGAACCCAAATATTTCTCCACCAGTTTCCTTAAACTCCTCCCCTATATAACGAAGACTCTCTATATCTCGCTTGTTCGTCCGATTTTAGAATACGGCTCATGTGTATGGTGCCCTCAGTACAACATACATCAGGACCGTATTGAATCAGTACAGAAAAACTTTTTATTATTTGCCCTACGGGGCCTCAACTGGCATGCAACTGTGAGACTGCCATCCTACCGTAGTAGACTTCTTTTAATAAATCTTCCATCCTTAGTTAGTCGTAGAAAAATGCTTGGTGTAATTTTTATGCACAACTTGATCAAGGGGGATGTAGACAGCCCTGACATGCTGAGCCGCATAAACTTTACGATTCCCATTAGACCCACTAGAAACTTTATTCCTTTGTTCCTTCCACTATGTAGATCGAATTATGCCTCACACGAACCCTTTAGGGTTTTATGCTCGGATTATAATTCCCTCTACCACATTATATCCTCAACTAACTCCCTTCCTCTTCTTAAATCTCTTATACTAGCCTACCTCTCCCGTAGTTAGTTTCATTTTAGTTTTGTCTTGTTTCTGATTTTGGTAATTTCTGCTAGCTTAGCTTAGTCTAGTTATGATTAGATTTAATTTTCCTCGAATATTAGCCTAACATCTATCTTTCCTGCATGCTCGCGACCGGTTCGGTTAATCGCGCCGCGCGTCATGCGGCAGTGCCCCTCGGTCGGTTGGGCGGGCTGCGTTCTGCTAGGTTCCGCGCGTAACAGGCTTTGGCTTGGTGTCGCATGGGCCACTTGATGGTGCAGTCATTGCATATCAACGTCCAGAAAAAAAAAAAGTACGAGAGAAAATGACTGTTAAGGGGCACTCCGTTTTTTAGGCACCTTATTTGCGGAAGCCGTAGCAGAAAACCTATAAAGGGAGTGGTGTCGTGCGTGGTTTATTTCATATGATGAAAAATGTAAAATTTGTCTTTACATATAATATGGGGAAAATACCTAGCTGGCAATGTCTGACACTTTATTTGGTTAGATATGTGTACAGTTGTTACTATATATGAATAATACTGAAGTGTTTATGTGTTTCTTGTATTAAAATACGAGAACAAATTACTGTTAAGGGGCACTCCCTTTTGTAGGCCCCCGATTTGCGGAAGCCGTGGCAGAAAACCTATATAGGGAGTGGTGTCGTGCTTGGTATATGTCATATGATGAAAAATTTAAAATTAGTTTTTACATATGATGTGGGGAAAATACCTAGATGGCAATGTCTGATACTTTATTTGGTTGGATATGTATATAATTGTTAATATATATGAATAATATTGAAGTGTTTGTGTGTTTCTTGTATTAAAATTCGAGAACAAATGACTGTTAAGGGGGCAATCCCTATTTTACGCACGTAATTTGCGGAAGCCGTGGCAGAAAACCTGTATAGGGAGTGGTGTCGTGCTTGGTATATTTCATATGATGAACAATTTAAAATATTTCCTTACATATGATGTGGGGAAAATGCCTAAATGGCAATGTCTGATACTTTATTTGGTTGGATATGTATATAATTGTTACTATATATGAATAATATTGAAGTGTTTGTGTGTTTCTTGTATTAAAATTCGAGAACAAATGACTGTTAAGGGGGCACTCCCTATTTTACGCACCTAATTTGCGGAAGCCGTGGCAGAAAACCTGTACAGGGAGTGGTGTCGTGCTTGGGATATTTCATATGATGAACAATTTAAAATTTTTCCTTACATTTGATGTGGGGAAAATGCCTAAATGGCAATGTCTGATACTTTATTTGGTTGGATATGTATATAATTGTTACTATATATGAATAATATTGAAGTGTTTGTGTTTTTCTTGTATTAAAAATCGAGAACAAATGACTGTTAAGGGGGCACTCCCTATTATACGCCCCCGATTTGCGGAAGCCGTGGCAGAAAACCTGTAAAGGGAGTGGTGTCGTGTTTGGGATATTTCATATGATGAAAAATTTAAAATTTGTCTTTACATATGATGTGGGGAAAATACCTAGATGGCAATGTCTGATACTTTATTTGGTTGGATATGTATATAATTGTTACTATATTTAAATAATATTGAAGAGTTTGTGTGTTTCTTGTATTAAAATACGAGAACAAATTACTGTTATGGGGCACTCCCTTTTGTAGGCCCCCGATTTGCGGAAGCCGTGGCAGAAAACCTATATAGGGAGTGGTGTCGTGATTGGTATATTTCATATGATGAAAAATTTGAAATTTGTCTTTACATATGATATGGGGAAAATACCTAGCTGGCAATGTCTGACACTTTATTTGGTTCGATATGTGTATAGTTGTTACTATATATGCGAATATTGAAGTGTTTATGTGTTTCTTGTATTAAAATACGAGAACAAATGACTGTTAAGGGGCACTCCCTTTTGAAGGCACCTGATTTGCGGAAGCCGTGGCAGAAAACCT
>NW_022995791.1:75175-86005 GCF_900245975.1 Drosophila guanche | reverse complement strand
GAATAATATTGAAGTGTTTGTGTGTTTCTTGTATTAAAATACGAGAACAAATGACTGGTAAGAGGCACTCTCGATTGTAATCACCCGATTTGCGGAAGCCGTGGCAAAAAACCTCTATAGGGAGTGGTGTCGTGCTTGGTATATTTCATATGATGAACAATTTAAAATTTGTCCTTACATATGATATGGGGAAAATACCTAGATGGCAATGTCTGATACTTTATATGGTTTGATATGTATATAATTGTTACTATATACGAATAATATTGAAGTGTTTGTGTGTTTCTTGTATTAAAATACGAGAACAAATGACTACTAAGAGGCACTCCCTATTGAAGGCACCCGATTTGCGGAAGCCGTGGCAAAAAACCTCTATAGGGAGTGGTGTCGTGCTTGGTATATTTCATATGATGAACAATTTAAAATTTGTCCTTACATATGATATGGGGAAAATACCTAGATGGCAATGTCTGATACTTTATATGGTTTGATATGTATATAATTGTTACTATATACGAATAATATTGAAGTGTTTGTGTGTTTCTTGTATTAAAATACGAGAACAAATGACTGGTAAGAGGCACTCTCGATTGTAATCACCCGATTTGCGGAAGCCGTGGCAGAAAACCTATATAGGGAGTGGTGTCGTGCTTGGTATATTTCATATGATGAAAAATTTGAAATTTGTCTTTACATATGATATGGGGAAAATACCTAGCTGGCAATGTCTGACACTTTATTTGGTTCGATATGTGTATAGTTGTTACTATATATGCGAATATTGAAGTGTTTATGTGTTTCTTGTATTAAAATACGAGAACAAATGACTGTTAAGGGGCACTCCCTTTTGAAGGCACCTGATTTGCGGAAGCCGTGGCAGAAAACCTGTATAGGGAGTGGTGTCGTGCTTGGGATATTTCATATGATGAAAAATTTAAAATTTGTCTTTACATATGATATGGGAAATATACCTAGCTGGCAATGTCTGATACTTTATTTGGTTGGATATGTATACAGTTGTTACTATATATGAATAATATTGAAGTGTTTGTGTTTTTCTTGTATATCTTGTATTAAAATACGAGAGAAAATGACTGTTAAGGGGCACTCCGTATTGTAGGCACCTTATTTGCGGAAGCCGTGGCAGAAAACCGATATAGGGAGTGGTCTCGTGCTTGGGATATTTCATATGATAAAAAATTTAAAATTTGTCTTTACATATGATGTGGGGAAAATACCTAGATGGCAATGTCTGATACTTTATTTGGTTGGATATGTATATAATTGTTACTATATTTGAATAATATTGAAGTGTTTGTGTGTTCCTTGTATTAAAATTCGAGAACAAATGACTGTTAAGGGGCAATCCCTATTGTAGGCACCCGATTTGCGGAAGCCGTGGCAGAAAACCGATATAGGGAGTGGTGTCGTGCTTGGGCTATTTCATATGATAAAAAATTTAAAATTTGTCTTTACATATGATGTGGGGAAAATACCTAGATGGCAATGTCTGATACTTTATTTGGTTGGATATGTATATAATTGTTACTATATATGAATAATATTGAAGTGTTTGTATGTTTCTTGTATTAAAATTCGAGAAAAAATGACTGTTAAGGGGCAATCCCTATTGTAGGCACCCGATTTGCGGAAGCCGTGGCAGAAAACCGATATAGGGAGTGGTGTCGTGCTTGGGATATTTCATATTATAAAAAATTTAAAATTTGGCTTTACATATGATGTGGGGAAAATACCTAGATGGCAATGTCTGATACTTTATTTGGTTGGATATGTATATAATTGTTACTATACTTGAATAATATTGAAGTGTTTGTGTGTTCCTTGAATTAAAATTCGAGAACAAATGACTGTTAAGGGGCAATCCCTATTGTAGGCACCCGATTTGCGGAAGCCGTGGCAGAAAACCTATATGGGGAGTGGTGTCGTGCTTGGGATGTTTCATTTGATGAAAAATTTAAAATTTGTCTTTACATATGATGTGGGGAAAATACCTAGATGGCAATGTCTGATACTTTATGTGGTTGGATATGTATATAATTGTTACTATATATGAATAATATTGAAGTGTTTGTGTGTTTCTTGTATTAAAATTCGAGAACAAATGACTCTTAAGGGGGGACTCCCTATTGTACGCACCCGATTTGCTGAAGCCGTGGCAGAAAACCTTTATAGGGAGTGGTGTCGTGCTTGGCATATTTCATTTGATGAAATATTTAAAATTTGTCTTTACATATGATATGGGGAAAATACCTAGATGGCAATGTCTGATACTTTATTTGGTTGGATATGTATACAGTTGCTATTATATATGAATAATATTGAAGTGTTTGTGTGTTTCTTGTATTTCTTGGATTAAAATACGAGAGCAAATGACTGTTAAGGGGCACTCCCTATTGTAGGCACCTGATTTGCGGAAGCCGTGGCAGAAAACCTATATAGGGAGTGGTGTCGTGCTTGGGATATTTCATTTGATGAAAAATTTAAAATTTGTCTTTACATATGATATGGGGAAAATACCTAGATGGCAATGTCTGATACTTTATTTGGTTGGATATGTATATAATTGTTACTATATATGAATAATATTGAAGTGTTTGTGTGTTTCTTGTATTAAAATACGAGAACAAATGACTGTTAAGGGGCACTCCCTTTTGTAGGCACCAGATTTGCGGAAGCCGTGGCAGAAAACCTATATAGGGGTGGTGTCGTGCTTGGTATATTTCATATGATAAAAAATTTAAAATTTGTCTTTACATATGATATGGGGAAAATACCTAGATTGCAATGTCTGATACTTAATTTGGTTGGATATGTGTATAGTTGTTACTATCTATGAATAATATTGAAGTGATTGTGTACGATTTAGATTTAAACATCAATCCGTATGGTAAGACCTAAATTTGGGTCTGTTGGGAATTCTCAGTAACCCATATAAATATTCTCAAACTAACACAAGAAATATGAGATATGCACCGCTGACCTAAATAAGTATTCAAAAGACAGCTGGATGCATCTGCATAACACATGCTCGTGCATAACACAGTCATAAATTACATTCGAGAGGATCTGCAGTTGTAAAATGTCACACCATCTGCATCGTTTTACGACAGTCATACAAATATCTTTCTTAGAACTAATAAATTAAGCATATGATCCTAAGTAAACAATTGTACTACTAGAAACTGTATATATACCGCACATTTTACCAAATAAAATCAGTACGAAAGAAAACTCTGACGTATTCACATCTCCGAAGCCCAATTTGTTCAAGTACCGATTGCGGCGACATTTTGTTACTAGTACGTGAACTGGTGGCATACACATTTATATTTCAGCATCCGATTGTCATATTGACAATCACCAGAACCAAGTGAATCTACATCAACAGATTCATTTGATTCATTCAGATTGTGTGTTTCTTGTATTTCTTGTATTAAAATACGAGAGCAAATGACTGTTAAGGGGCACTTCCTATTGTAGGCACCCGATTTGCGGAAGCCGTGGCAGAAAACCTATATTGGGAGTGGTGTCGTGCTTGGGATATTTCATTTGATGAAAAATTTAAAATTTGTCTTTACATATGATGTGGGGAAAATACCAAGATGGCAATGTCTGATACTTTATGTGGTTGGATATGTATATAATTGTTACTATATATGAATAATATTGAAGTGTTTGTGTGTTTCTTGTATTAAAATTCGAGAACAAATGACTCTTAAGGGGGGACTCCCTATTGTACGCACCCCATTTGCGGAAGCCGTGGCAGAAAACCTATATAGGGAGTGGTGTCGTGCTTGGGATATTTCATTTGATGAAAAATTTAAAATTTGTCTTTACATATGATGTGGGGAAAATACCTAGATGGCAATGTCTGATACTTTATGTGGTTGGATATGTATATAATTGTTACTATATATGAATAATATTGAAGTGTTTGTGTGTTTCTTGTATTTCTTGGATTAAAATACGAGAGCAAATGACTCTTAAGGGGCACTCCCTATTGTACGCACCCGATTTGCTGAAGCCGTGGCAGAAAACCTTTATAGGGAGTGGTGTCGTGCTTGGCATATTTCATTTGATGAAATATTTAAAATTTGTCTTTACATATGATATGGGGAAAATACCTAGATGGCAGTGTCTGATACTTTATTTGGTTGGATATGTATATAATTGTTACTTAGATAGTAGTAGAATCATACTGAAGTGTTTGTGTGTTTCTTGTATTTCTTGTATTAAAATACGAGAGCAAATTACTGTTGAGGGGCATTCCCTATTGTGGGCACCCTATTTGCTGAAGCCGTGGCAGAAAACCTATATAGGGAGTGGTGTCGTGCTTGGGATATTTCATATGATGAAAAATTTAAAATTTGTCTTTACATATGATATGGGAAAAATACCTAGATGGCAATGTCTTATACTTTATTTTGTTGGATATGTGTATAGTTGTTACTATATATGAGTAATATTGAAGTGTTTGTGTGTTTCTTGTAGTAAAATACGAGAACAAATGACTGTTAAGGGCGCTCCCTATTGTAGGCACCCGATTTGCTGAAGCCGTGGCAGAAAACCTTTATAGGGTGTGGTGTCGTGCTTGGTTTATTTCTTATGATGAAAAATTTAAAATTTGTCTTTACATATGATATGGCAATGTCTGATACTTTATTTGGTTGGATATGTACATAATTGTTACTATATATAAGTAATATTGAAGTATTTGTGTGTTTCTTGTATTTCTTGTATTAAAATACGAGAGAAAATGACTGTTAAGGGGCACTCCGTATTGTAGGCACCCGATTTGAGGAAGCCGTGGCAGAAAACAATATAGGGAGTGGTGTCGTGCTTGAGATATTTCACGTGATGAAAAATTTAAAATTTGTCTTTACATATGATGTGGGGAAAATACCTAGATGGCAATGTCTGATACTTTATTTAGTTGGATATGTATATAGTTGTTACTATATATGAATACTATTGAAGTGATTGTGTGTTTCTTGTATTTCTTGTATTAAAATACAAGAGCAAATGACTGTTAAGGGGCACTCCCGATTTGCGGAAGCCGTAGCAGAAAACCTATATAGGGAGTGGTGTCGTGCTTGGTATTTTTCATATGATGAAAAATTTAAAATTTGTCTTTACATATGATGTGGGGAAAATACCTAGATGGCAATGTCTGATACTTTATTTAGTTGGATATGTATATAGTTGTTACTATATATGAATAATATTGAAGTGATTGTGTGTTTCTTGTATTTCTTGTATTAAAATACAAGAGCAAATGACTGTTAGGGGCACTCCCGATTTACGGAAGCCGTGGCAGAAAACCTTTATAGGGAGTGGAGTCGTGCTTGGTATATATCATATGATGAACAATTTAAAATTTGTCCTTACATATGATATGGGAAAATACCTAGATGGCAATGTCTGATACTTTATTTGGTTGGATATGTATATAATTGTTACGATATACGAATAATATTGAATGTTTGTGTGTTTCTTGTATTAAAATACGAGAACAAATGACTGGTAAGAGGCACTCTCGATTGTAAGCACCCGATTTGCGGAAGCCGTGGCAGAAAACCCATATAGGGAGTGGTGTCGTGCTTGGTATATTTCATATGATGAAAAATTTAAAATTTGTCCCTACATATGATGTCTGGAAAATACCTAGATGGCAATGTCTGATACTTTATTTAGTTGGATATGTATATAGTTGTTACTATATGTGAATAATATTGAAGTGATTGTGTGTTTCTTGTATTTCTTGTATTAAAATACGAGAGCAAATGACTTTTAAGGGGCAATCCCGATTTGCGGAAGCCGTGGCAGAAAACCTATATAGGGAGTGGTGTCGTGCTTGGTATTTTTCATATGATGAAAAAAATTAAAATTTGTCTTTACATATGATATGGGGAAAATACCTAGATGGCAGTGTCTGATACTTTATTTGGTTGGAAATGTATATAATTGTTACGTGTTTTGTTTGCGTGTTTCTTGTATTAAAATACGAGAGCAAATGACTGTTAAGGGGCACTCCGTATTGTAGGCACCTGATTTGCGGAAGCCGTGGCAGAAATCCTCTATAGGGAGTGGTGTCGTGCTTGGTATATGTCATTTGATGAAAAATTTAAAATTTGTCTTTACATATGATATAGGAAATATACCTAGCTGGCAATGTCTGATACTTTATTTGGTTGGATATGTATACAGTTGTTACTATATATAAATAATATTGAAGTGTTTGTGTGCTTCTTGTATTAAAATTCGAGAACAAATGACTGTTAAGGGGCCATCCCTATTGTAGGCACCCGATTTGCGGAAGCCGTGGCAGAAATCGATATAGGGAGTGGTGTCCTGCTTGGGATATTTCATATGATACAAAATTTAAAATTTGTCTTTACATATGATGTGGGGAAAATACCTAGATGGCAATGTCTGATACTTTATTTGGTTGGATATGTATATAATTGTTACTATATATGAATAATATTGAAGTGTTTGTGTGTTTCTTGTATTAAAATTCGAGAACAAATGACTGTTAAGGGGCCATCCCTATTGTAGGCACCCGATTTGCGGAAGCCGTGGCAGAAATCGATATAGGGAGTGGTGTCCTGCTTGGGATATTTCATATGATAAAAATTTAAAATTTGTCTTTACATATGATGTGGGGAAAATACCTAGATGGCAATGTCTGATACTTTATTTGGTTGGATATGTATATAATTGTTACTATATATGAATAATATTGAAGTGTTTGTGTGTTTCTTGTATTAAAATTCGAGAACAAATGACTGTTAAGGGGCCATCCCTATTGTAGGCACACGATTTGCGGAAGCCGTGGCAGAAAACCTATATAGGGAGTGGTGTCGTGCTTGGTATATTTCATATGATGAAAAATTTGAAATTTGTCTTTACATATGATATGGGGAAAATACCTAGATGGCAATGTCTGATACTTTATTTGGTTGGATATGTATATAATTGTTACTATATTTGAATAATATTGAAGTGTTTGTGTGTTCCTTGTATTAAAATTCGAGAACAAATGACTGTTAAGGGGAAATCCGTATTGTAGGCACACGATTTGCGGAAGCCGTGGCAGAAAACCGATATAGGGAGTGGTGTCGTGCTTGGGATATTTCATATGATACAAAATTTAAAATTTGTCTTTACATATGATGTGGGGAAAATACCTAGATGGCAATGTCTGATATTTATTTGGTTGGATATGTATATAATTGTTACTATATATGAATAATATTGAAGTGTTTGTGTGTTTCTTGTATTAAAATTCGAGAACAAATGACACAATTCCCCGGTAGGGATAACATCCGTGGGCTAAACGCCTTCGGCACCGTCTTTAGCTATATCCCTCACCACAGGACGAACCCTATAAAGTATACTATTTTTAATAAAATTTGTCTTTACATATGATGTGGGGAAAATACCTAGATGGCAATGTCTGATACTTTATTTGGTTGGATATGTATATAATTGTTACTATATTTGAATAATATTGAAGTGTTTGTGTGTTCCTTGTATTAAAATTCGAGAACAAATGACTGTTAAGGGGAAATCCGTATTGTAGGCACACGATTTGCGGAAGCCGTGGCAGAAAACCTATATAGGGAGTGGTGTCGTGCTTGGTATATTTCATATGATGAAAAATTTGAAATTTGTCTTTACATATGATATGGGGAAAATACCTAGCTGGCAATGTCTGACACTTTATTTGGTTCGATATGTGTATAGTTGTTACTATATATGAGTAATATTGAAGTGTTAAGGGGCACTCCCTATTGTAGGCACCCGAGTTGGGGAAGCCGTGGCAGAAAACCTATATAGGGAGTGGTGTCGTGCTTGGGATATTTCATATGATGAAAAATTTAAAATTTGTCTTTACATATGATGTGGGGAAAATACCTAGATGGCAATGTCTGATACTTTATATGGTTGGATATGTATATAATTGTTACTATATATGAATAATATTGAAGTGTTTGTGTTTTTCTTGTATTTCTTGGATTAAAATACGAGAACAAATGACTGTTAAGGGGCACTCCCTATTGTAGGCACCCGATTTGCTGAAGCCGTGGCAGAAAACCGTTATAGGGAGTGGCGTCGTGCTTGGCATATTTCATATGATGAAATATTTAAAATTTGTCTTTACATATGATATGGGGAAAATACCTAGAATGCAATGCCTGATACTTATTTTGGTTGGATATGTGTATAGTTGTTACTATATATGAATAATATTGAAGTGATTGTGTGTTTCTTGTTTTTCTTGTATTAAAATACGAGAACAAATGACTGTTAAGGGGCACTCCCTTTTGTAGGCACCAGATTTGCGGAAGCCGTGGCAGAAAACCTATATAGGGGTGGTGTCGTGCTTGGTATATTTCATATGATAAAAAATTTAAAATTTGTCTTTACTTATGATATGGGAAAAATACCTAGATGGCAGTGTCTGATACTTTTTTTGGTTGGATATGTATATAATTGCTACTATATATGAATAATATTGAAGTGTTTGTGTGTTTCTTGTATTTCTTGGTTTAAAATACGAGAGCAAATGACTGTTAAGGGGCACTCCCTATTGTAGGCACCCGATTTGCTAAAGCCGTGGCAGAAAACCTTTATAGGGAGTGGCGTCGTGCTTGTCATATTTCATTTGATGAAATATTTAAAATTTGTCTTTACATATGACTACCCCTTTTATAGATCTAACGTTACAGACTATGAATTAAACCAACCTATACACATATCAACAATGATATATACTTATTATAACTTCACTAACACATGCTAAATCTAAATTTGTAGTTTGGCATACCATTCTGGATTTAAACCCAGACAACCCTTAAGAGTCATTGGGTATATTTATAAGAGTTTGATTGTGTTCTTTAGTGAGATATGCACCGCTGACCTAAATAAGTATTCAAAAGACAGCTGGATGCATCTGCATAACACATGCTCGTGCATAACACAGTCATAAATTACATTCGAGAGGATCTGCAGTTGTAAAATGTCACACCATCTGCATCGTTTTACGACAGTCATACAAATATCCTTCTTAGAACTAATAAATTAAGCATATGATCCTAAGTAAACAATTGTACTACTAGAAACTGTATATATACCGCACATTTTACCAAATAAAATCAGTACGAAAGAAAGCTCTGACGTATTCACATCTCCGAAGCCCAATTTGTTCAAGTACCGATTGCGGCGACATTTTGTTACTAGTACGTGAACTGGTGGCATACACATTTATATTTCAGCATACGATTGTCATATTGACAATCACCAGAACCAAGTGAATCTACATCAACAGATTCATTTGATTCATTCAGATTGTGTGTTTCTTGTATTTCTTGTATTAAAATACGAGAGCAAATCTGACAATTCCCCGTGAGGGATAACATCCGTGGGCTAAACGCCTTCGGCACCGTCTTTTGGATATATCCCTCACCACAGCACGAACCCTATAAAGTAAACTACTTTTTAAATTTTAAACAGAAATGTATACTACACCCCTTTTATGGATCTACCGTTACAGACTATGAAATACACCAACCTATACATATATTAACAATGTATATATGAATAATATTGAAGTGTTTGTGTGTTTCTTGTATTGAAATTCGAGAACAAATGACTCTTAAGGGGGGACTCCCTATTGTAGGCACCAGATTTGCGGAAGCCGTGGCAGAAAACCTATATAGGGGTGGTGTCGTGCTTGGTATATTTCATATGATAAAAAATTTAAAATTTGTCTTTACTTATGATATGGGAAAAATACCTAGATGGCAGTGTCTGATACTTTTTTTGGTTGGATATGTATATAATTGCTACTATATATGAATAATATTGAAGTGTTTGTGTGTTTCTTGTATTTCTTGGATTAAAATACGAGAGCAAATGACTGTTAAGGGGCACTCCCTATTGTAGGCACCCGATTTGCTGAAGCCGTGGCAGAAAACCTTTATAGGGAGTGGCGTCGTGCTTGTCATATTTCATTTGATGAAATATTTAAAATTTGTCTTTACATATGATATGGGGAAAATATCTAGATTGCAATGTCTGATACTTAATTTGGTTGGATATGTGTATAGTTGTTACTATATATGAATAATATTGAAGTGATTGTGTACGATTTAGATTTAAACATCAAACCGTATGGTAAGACCTAAATTTGGGTCTGTTGGGAATTCTCAGTAACCCATATAAATATTCTCAAACTAACACAAGAAATGTGAGATATGCACCGCTGACCTAAATAAGTATTCAAAAGACAGCTGGATGCATCTGCATAACACATGCTCGTGCATAACACAGTCATAAATTACATTCGAGAGGATCTGCAGTTGTAAAATGTCACACCATCTGCATCGTTTTACGACAGTCATACAAATATCCTTCTTAGAACTAATAAATTAAGCATATGATCCTAAGTAAACAATTGTACTACTAGAAACTGTATATATACCGCACATTTTACCAAATAAAATCAGTACGAAAGAAAGCTCTGACGTATTCACATCTCCGAAGCCCAATTTGTTCAAGTACCGATTGCGGCGACATTTTGTTACTAGTACGTGAACTGGTGGCATACACATTTATATTTCAGCATACGATTGTCATATTGACAATCACCAGAACCAAGTGAATCTACATCAACAGATTCATTTGATTCATTCAGATTGTGTGTTTCTTGTATTTCTTGTATTAAAATACGAGAGCAAATGACTGTTAAGGGGCACTCCCTATTGTAGGCACCCGATTTGCGGAAGCCGTGGCAGAAAACCT
>NW_022995791.1:66415-75120 GCF_900245975.1 Drosophila guanche | reverse complement strand
GGTGTCGTGCTTGGTATATTTCATATGATGAAAAATTTAAAATTTGTCTTTGCATATGATATGGGGAAAATACCTAGCCGGCAATGTCTGATACTTTATTTGGTTGGATATGTATATAATTGTTACTATATATGAATAATATTGAAGTGATTGTGTACGATTTAGATTTAAACATCAAACCGTATGGTAAGACCTAAATTTGGGTCTGTTGGGAATTCTCAGTAACCCATATAAATATTCTCAAACTAACACAAGAAATGTGAGATATGCACCGCTGACCTAAATAAGTATTCAAAAGACAGCTGGATGCATCTGCATAACACATGCTCGTGCATAACACAGTCATAAATTACATTCGAGAGGATCTGCAGTTGTAAAATGTCACACCATCTGCATCGTTTTACGACAGTCATACAAATATCCTTCTTAGAACTAATAAATTAAGCATATGATCCTAAGTAAACAATTGTACTACTAGAAACTGTATATATACCGCACATTTTACCAAATAAAATCAGTACGAAAGAAAGCTCTGACGTATTCACATCTCCGAAGCCCAATTTGTTCAAGTACCGATTGCGGCGACATTTTGTTACTAGTACGTGAACTGGTGGCATACACATTTATATTTCAGCATACGATTGTCATATTGACAATCACCAGAACCAAGTGAATCTACATCAACAGATTCATTTGATTCATTCAGATTGTGTGTTTCTTGTATTTCTTGTATTAAAATACGAGAGCAAATGACTGTTAAGGGGCACTCCCTATTGTAGGCACCCGATTTGCGGAAGCCGTGGCAGAAAACCTATATAGGGAGTGGTGTCGTGCTTGGGATATTTCATTTGATGAAAAATTTAAAATTTGTCTTTACATATGATGTGGGGAAAATACCTAGATGGCAATGTCTGATACTTTATGTGGTTGGATATGTATATAATTGTTACCGTATATGAATAATATTGAAGTGTGTGTGTGTTTCTTGTATTAAAATTCGAGAACAAATGACTGTTAAGGGGCACTCCCTACTGTAGGAACCCGATTTGCTGAAGCCGTGGCAGAAAACCTATATAGGGAGTGGTGTCGTGCTTGGTATATTTCATATGATGAAATATTTAAAATTTGTCTTTACATATGATATTTGAAATATACCTAGCTGGCAATCTCTGATACTTTATTTGGTTGGATATGTATATAGTTGTTACTATATATGAGTAATATTGAAGTGTTTGTGTGTTTCTTGTAGTAAAATACGAGAACAAATGACTGTTAAGGGCGCTCCCTATTGTAGGCACCCGATTTGCTGAAGCCGTGGTAGAAAACCTTTATAGGGTGTGGTGTCGTGCTTGGTTTTTTTCATATGATGAAAAATTTAAAATTTGTCTTTACATATGATATGGCAGTGTCTGATACTTTATTTGGTTGGATATGTACATAATTGTTACTATATATAAGTAATATTGAAGTATTTGTGTGTTTCTTGTATTTCTTGTATATCTTGTATTAAAATACGAGAGAAAATGACTATTAAGTTGCACTCCGTATTTTAGGCACCCGATTTGCGGAAGCTGTGGCAGAAAACAATATAGGGAGTGGCGTCGTGCTTGGGATATTTCATGTGATGAACAATTTAAAATTTGTCATTACATATGATGTGGGGAAAATACCTAGATGGCAATGTCTGATACTTTATTTAGTTGTATATGTATATAGTTGTTACTATATATGAATACTATTGAAGTGATTGTGTGTTTCTTGTATTTCTTGTATTAAAATACAAGATTAAATGACTGTTAAGGGGCAATCCCGAATTGCGGAAGCCGTGGCAGAAAACCTATATAGGGAGTGGTGTCGTGCTTGGTATTTTTCACATGATGAAAAATTTAAAATTTGTCTTTACATATGATATGGGGAAAATACCTAGATGGCAGTGTCTGATACTTTATTTGGTTGGATGTGTGTATAGTTGTTACTATATATGAATAATATTGAAGTGTTTGTGTGTTTCTTGTATTAAAATACGAGAACAAATGACTGTTAAGGGGCACTCCGTTTTGTAGGCACCTGATTTGCGGAAGCCGTGGCAGAAATCCTCTATAGGGAGTGGTGTCGTGCTTGGTATATTTCATATGATGAAAAATTTAAAATTTGTCTTTACATATGATGTGGGGAAAATACCTAGATGGCAATGTCTGATACTTTATTTGGTTGGACATGTATATAATTGTTACTATATAGAAGTAATATTGAAGTATTTGTGTGTTTCTTGTATTTCTTGTTTTAAAATACGAGAGAAAATGACTGTTAAGGGGCACTCCGTATTTTAGGCACCCGATTTGCGGAAGCCGTGGCAGAAAACCTTTATAGGGAGTGGTGTCGTGCTTGGTATATTTCATATGATGAAAAATTTAAAATTTGTCCTTACATATAATGTGGGGAAAATACCTAGATGGCAATGTCTGATACTTTATTTGGTTGGATATGTATATAATTGTTACTAAACATGATTAATATTGAAGTGTTTGTGTGTTTCTTGTATATCTTGTATTAAAATACGAGAGCAAATGACTGTTAAGGGCACTCCCTATTGTAGGCACCTCATTTGCGGAAGCCGTGGCAGAAAACAATATAGGGAGTGGTGTCGTGCTTGGGATATTTCATATGATGAAAAATTTAAAATTTTTTCTTTACATATGATGTGGGGAAAATACCTAGATGGCAATGTCTGATATTTTATTTAGTTGGATATGTATATAGTTTATACTATATATAAGTAATATTGAAGTATTTGTGTGTTTCTTGTATTTCTTGTATTAAAATACGAGAGAAAATGACTGTTAAGGGCCACTCCGTATTGTCGGCACCCGATTTGCGGAAGCCGTGGCAGAAAACCTATATAGGGAGTGGTGTCGTGCTTGGTATATTTCATATGATGAAAAATTTAAAATTTGTCTTTACATATGATATGGGGAAAATACCTAGATGGCAGTGTCTGATAATTTATTTGGTTGGATATGTATATAATTGTTACTATATATGAATAATATTGAAGTGTTTGTGTGTTTCTTGTATTAAACTACGAGAACAAATGACTGTTAAGGGCGCTCCCTATTGTAGGCACCTTATTTGCGGACGCCGTAGAAGAAAACCTATATAGGGAGTGGTGTCTTGCTTGGTATATTTCATATGGTGAAAAATTTAAAATTTGTCTTTACATATGATATGGGGAAAATACCTAGCTGGCAATATCTGACACTTTATTTGGTTCGATATGTGTATAGTTGTTACTATATATGAGTAATATTGAAGTGTTTGTGTGTTTCTTGTATTAAAATACGAGAACAAATGACTGTTAAGGGGCACTCGGTATTGTAAGCACCTGATTTGCGGAAACCGTGGCAGAAAACCTATATAGGGAGTGGTGTCGTGCTTGTTATATGTCATATGATGAAAAATTTAAAATTTGTCTTTGCATATGATATGGGGAAAATACCTAGCCGGCAATGTCTGATACTTTATTTGGTTGGATATGTGTATAGTTGTTACTATATACGAATAATATTGAAGTGTTTGTGTGTTTCTTGTATTAAAATACGAGAACAAATGACTGTTAAGGGGCACTCTCGATTGTAATCACCCGATTTGCGGAAGCCGTGGCAGAATACCTTTATGGGGAGTGGTGTCGTGCTTGGTATATTTCATATGATGAAAAATTTAAAATTTGTCCTTACATATGATGTGGGGAAAATACCTAGATGGCAATGTCTGATACTTTTTGGTTGGATATGTATATAATTGTTACTATACATGAATAATATTGAAGTGTTTGTGTGTTTCTTGTAGATCTTGTATTAAAATACGAGAGCAAATGACTGTTAAGGGGCACTCCCTATTGTAGGCACCTGATTTGTGGAAGCCGTGGCAGAAAACAATATAGGGAGTGGTGTCGTGCTTGGGATATTTCATATGATGAAAAATTTAAAATTTGTCTTTACATATGATGTGGGGAAAATACCTAGATGGCAATGTCTGATACTTTATTTGGTTGGATATTTGTATAGTTGTTACTATATATGAATAATATTGAAGTGATTGTGTGTTTCTTGTATTTCTTGTATTAAAATACAAGAGCAAATGACTGTTAAGGGGCACTCCCGATTTGCGGAAGCCGTAGCAGAAAACCTATATAGGGAGTGGTGTCGTGCTTGGTATTTTTCATATGATGAAAAATTTAAAATTTGTCTTTACATAAGATGTGGGGAAAATACCTAGATGGCAATGTCTGATCCTTTACTTGGTTGGAAATGTATATAGTTGTTACTATGTATGAATATTATTGAAGTGTTTGTGTGTTTCTTGTATTAAAATACGAGAACAAATGACTGTTAAGGGGCACTCTGTATTGTAGGCACCTGATTTGCGGAAGCCGTGGCAGAAATTCTCTATAGGGAGTGGTGTCGTGCTTGGTATATGTCATATGATGAAAAATTTAAAATTTGTCTTTACATATGATATGGGAAATATACCTAGCTGGCAATGTCTGATACTTTATTTGGTTGGATTTGTATATAGTTGTTACCATATATGAATAATATTGAAGTGTTTGTGTGTTTCTTGTATTAAAATACGAGATCAAATGACTGTTAAGGGGGAACTCTGTATTGTAGGCACCTGATTTGCGGAAGCCGTGGCAGAAAACCTTTTTAGGGTGTGGTGTCGTGCTTGGTTTATTTCATATTATGAAAAATTTAAAATTTGTCTTTACATATGATATGGCAATGTCTGATACTTTATTTGGTTGGATATGTATATAATTGTTACTATGTATAAGTAATATTGAATTGTTTGTGTGTTTCTTGTATTAAAATACAAGAGAAAATGACTGTTAAGGGGCAGTCCTTATTGTAGGCACCTTATTTGCGGAAGCCGTAGAAGAAATCCTATATAGGGAGTGGTGTCGTGCTTGGTATATTTCATATGATGAAAAATTTAAAATTTGTCTTTACATATGATATGGGGAAAATACCTAGCTGGCAATGTCTGACACTTTATTTGGTTCGATATGTGTATAGTTGTTACTATATATGAGTAATATTGAAGTGTTTGTGTGTTTCTTGTATTAAAATACGAGAACAAATGACTGTTAAGTGGCACTCCGTATTGTAGGCACCTGATTTGCGGAAGCGGTGGCAGAAAACCTATATAGGGAGTGGTGTCGTGCTTGGTATATTTCATATGATGAAAAATTTAAAATTTGTCCTTACATATGATGTGGGGAAAATACCTAGATGGCAATGTCTGATACTTTATTTGGTTGGAAATGTATATAATTGTTACTATATATAAGTAATATTGAAGNCATATGATATGGGGAAAATACCTAGATGGCAATGTCTGATACTTTATATGGTTTGATATGTATATAATTGTTACTATATACGAATAATATTGAAGTGTTTGTGTGTTTCTTGTATTAAAATACGAGAACAAATGACTGTTAAGTGGCACTCCGTATTGTAGGCACCTGATTTGCGGAAGCGGTGGCAGAAAACCTATATAGGGAGTGGTGTCGTGCTTGGTATATTTCATATGATGAAAAATTTAAAATTTGTCCTTACATATGATGTGGGGAAAATACCTAGATGGCAATGTCTGATACTTTATTTGGTTGGAAATGTATATAATTGTTACTATATATAAGTAATATTGAAGCATTTGTGTGTTTCTTGAATTTTTTGTATTAAAATACGAGAGCAAATGACTGTTAAGGGGCACTCCCTATTGTAGGCACCTGATTTGCGGAAGCCGTGGCAGAAAACAATATAGGGAGTGGTGTCGTGCTTGGTATTTTTCATATGACGAAAAATTTAAAATTTGTCCTTACATATGATATGGGAAAATACCTAGATGGCAATGTCTGATACTTTATTTGGTTGGATATGTATACAGTTGTTACTATATATGAATAATATTGAAGTGTTTGTGTTTTTCTTGTATATCTTGTATTAAAATACAAGAGCAAATGACTGTTAAGGGGCACTCCCTATTGTAGGCACCTGATTTGCGGAAGCCGTGGCAGAAAACAATATTGGGAGTGGTGTCGTGCTTAGTATTTTTCATATGATGAAAAATTTAAAATTTGTCCTTACATATGATATGGGAAAATACCTAGATGGCAATGTCTGATACTTTATTTGTTTGGATATGTATACAGTTGTTACTATATATGAATAATATTGAAGTGATTGTGTGTTTCTTGTATTTCTTGTATTAAAATACAAGAGCAAATGACTGTTAAGGGGCACTCCCGACTTGCGGAAGCCGTGGCAGAAAACCTATATAGGGAGTGGTGTCGTGCTTGGTATATGTAATATGAAGAAAAATTTAAAATTTGTCTTTACATATGATATGGGAAATATAACTAGCTGGCAATGTCTGATACTTTAATTGGTTGGATATGTATACAGTTGTTACTATATATGAATAATATTGAAGTGTTTGTGTGTTTCTTGTATTTCTTGTATTAAAATACAAGAGCAAATGACTGTTAAGGGGCACTCCCTATTGTAGGCACCTAATTTGCGGAAGCCGTGGCAGAAAACCTATATAGGGAGTGGTGTCGTGCTTGGTATATGTAATATGATGAAAAATTTAAAATTTGTCTTTACATATGATATTGGAAATATACCTAGCTGGCAATGTCTGATACTTTATTTGGTTGGATATGTATACAGTTGTTACTATATATGAATAATATTGAAGTGTTTGTGTGTTTCTTGTATATCTTGTATTAAAATACAAGAGCAAATGACTGTTAAGGGGCACTCCCTATTGTAGGCACCTAATTTGCGGAAGCCGTGGCAGAAAACCTCTATAGGGAGTGGTATCGTGCTTGGTATTTTTCATATGATGAAAAATTTAAAATTTGTCTTTACATATGATATTGGAAATATACCTAGCTGGCAATGTCTGATACTTTATTTGGTTGGATCTGTATACAGTTGTTACTATATATGAATAATATTGAAGTGTTTGTGTGTTTTTTATGTATATCTTGTATTAAAATACAAGAGCAAATGACTGTTAAGGGGCACTCCCTATTGTAGGCACCTAATTTGCGGAAGCCGTGGCAGAAAACGTATATAGGGAGTGGTGTCGTGCTTGGTATATGTCATATGATGAAAAATTTAAAATTTGTCTTTACATATGATATGGGAAATATACCTAGCTGGCAATGTCTGATACTTTATTTGGTTGGATATGTATATAGTTGTTACTATATATGAATAATATTGAAGTGTTTGTGTGTTTCTTGTTTTAAAATACGAGAACAAATGACTGTTAAGGGCGCTCCCTATTGTAGGCACCCGATTTGCGGAAGCCGTGGCAGAAAACCTTTTTAGGGTGTGGTGTCGTGCTTGGTCTATTTCAGATGATGAAAAATTTAAAATTTGTCTTTACATATGATATGGCAATGTCTGATACTTTATTTGGTTGGATATGTATATAATTGTTACTATATATAAGTAATCTTGAATTGTTTGTGTGTTTCCTGTATTAAAATACAAGAGAAAATGACTGTTAAGGGGCACTCCGTATTGTAGGCACCTTATTTGCGGAAGCCGTAGAAGAAAACCTATATAGGGAGTGGTGTCGTGCTTGGTATATTTCATATGATGAAAAATTAAAAATTTGTCTTTACATATGATATGGGGAAAATACCTAGCTGGCAATGTCTGACACTTTATTTGATTCGATATGTGTATAGTTGTTACTATATCTGAGTAATATTGAAGTTTTTGTGTGTTTCTTATATTAAAATACGAGAACAAATGACTGTTAAGGGGCACTCCCTATTGTAGGCACCTTATTTGCGGAAGCCGTGGCAGAAAACCTATATAGGGAGTGGTGTCGTGCTTGGTATTTTTCATATGATGAAAAATTTAAAATTTGTCTTTACATTTGATGTGGGGAAAATACCTAGATGGCAATGTCTGATACTTTATTTGGTTGGATATGTGTATAGTTGTTACTATATATGAATAATATTGAAGTGATTGTGTGTTTCTTGTATTAAAATACGAGAACAAATGACTGTTAAGGGGCACTCTGTATTGTAGGCACCTGATTTGCGGAAGCCGTGGCAGAAATCCTCTATAGGAAGTGGTGTCGTGCTTGGTATATTTCATATGATGAAAAATTTAAAATTTGTCTTTACATATGATATGGGAAATATACCTAGCTGGCAATGTCTGATACTTTATTTGGTTGGATATGATGTGCCAAAAATTTAAAATTTGTCTTTACATATGATATGGGGAAAATACCTAGATGGCAGTTTCTGATACTTTATTTGGTTAGGTATGTAAATAGTTGTTACTATATATGAATAATATTGAAGTGTTTGTGTGTTTCTTGTATTAAAATACGAGAACAAATGACTGCTAAGGGGCACTCCCTATTGTAGGCACCTGATTTGCGGAAGCCGTAGCAGAAAACCTATATAGGGAGTGGTGTCGTGCTTGGTATTTTTCATATGATGAAAAATTTAAAATTTGTCCTTACATATGATGTCTGGAAAACACCTAGATGGCAATGTCTGATACTTTATTTGGTTGGATATGTGTATAGTTGTTACTATATATGAATAATATTGAAGTGTTTGTGTGTTTCTTGTATTAAAATACGAGAACAAATGACTG
>NW_022995791.1:62409-65564 GCF_900245975.1 Drosophila guanche | reverse complement strand
CACCCGATTTGCGGAAGCCGTGGCAAAAAACCTCTATAGGGAGTGGTGTCGTGCTTGGTATTTTTCATATGATGAAAAATTTAAAATTTGTCTTTACATATGATGTGGGGAAAATACCTAGATGGCAATGTCTGATACTTTATTTGGTTGGATATGTGTATAGTTGTTACTATATATGAATAATATTGAAGTGATTGTGTGTTTCTTGTTTTAAAATACGAGAACAAATGACTGTTAAGGGGCACTCTGTATTGTAGGCACCTGATTTGCGGAAGCCGTGGCAGAAATCCTCTATAGGAAGTGGTGTCGTGCTTGGTATATTTCATATGATGAAAAATTTAAAATTTGTCTTTACATATGATATGGGAAATATACGTAGCTGGCAATGTCTGATACTTTATTTGGTTGGATATGATGTGCCAAAAATTTAAAATTTGTCTTTACATATGATATGGGGAAAATACATAGATGGCAGTTTCTGATACTTTATTTGGTTAGGTATGTATATAGTTGTTACTATATATGAATAATATTGAAGTGTTTGTGTGTTTCTTGTATTAAAATACGAGAACAAATGACTGTTAAGGGGCACTCCGTATTGTAGGCACCTGATTTGCGGAAGCCGTGGCAGAAATCCTCTATAGGGAGTGGTGTCGTGCTTGGTATTTTTCATATGATGAAAAATTTAAAATTTGTCTTTACATATGATATGGGGAAAATACCTAGATGGCAGTGTCTGATACTTTATTTGGTTGGATATGTATATAATTGTTACTATCTATGAATCATATTGAAGTGTTTGTGTGTTTCTTGTATTTCTTGTATTAAAATACGAGAGCAAATTACTGTTGAGGGGGCACTCCCTATTGTAGGCACCTGATTTGCGGAAGCCGTAGCAGAAAACCTCTATAGGGAGTGGTGTCGTGCTTGGGATATTTCATATGATGAAAAATTTAAAATTTGTCTTTACATATGATATGGGAAAAATACCTAGATGGCAATGTCTGATACTTTATTTGGTTGGATATGTATATAATTGTTACCGTATATGAATAATATTGAAGTGTGTGTGTGTTTCTTGTATTAAAATACGAGAACAAATGACTGTTAAGGGGCACTCCCTACTGTAGGCACCCGATTTGCTGAAGCCGTGGTAGAAAACCTTTATAGGGTGTGGTGTCGTGCTTGGTTTTTTTCATATGATGAAAAATTTAAAATTTGTCTTTACATATGATATGGCAGTGTCTGATACTTTATTTGGTTGGATATGTACATAATTGTTACTATATATAAGTATTATTGAAGTATTTGTGTGTTTCTTGTATTTCTTGTATTAAAATACGAGAGAAAATGACTATTAAGGGGCACTCCGTATTGTAGGCACCCGATTTGCGGAAGCTGTGGCAGAAAACAATATAGGGAGTGGCGTCGTGCTTGGGATATTTCATGTGATGAAAAATTTAAAATTTGTCTTTACATATGATGTGGGGAAAATACCTAGATGGCAATGTCTGATACTTTATTTAGTTGTATATGTATATAGTTGTTACTATATATGAATACTATTGAAGTGATTGTGTGTTTCTTGTATTTCTTGTATTAAAATACAAGAGCAAATGACTGTTAAGGGGCAATCCCGAATTGCGGAAGCCGTGGCAGAAAACCTATATAGGGAGTGGTGTCGTGCTTGGTATTTTTCACATGATGAAAAATTTAAAATTTGTCTTTACATATGATATGGGGAAAATACCTAGATGGCAGTGTCTGATACTTTATTTGGTTGGATATGTATATAATTGTTACTATATATGAATAATATTGAAGTGTTTGCGTGTTTCTTGTATTAAAATACGAGAACAAATGACTGTTAAGGGCGCTCCCTATTGTAGGCACCTGATTTGCGGAAGCCGTAGCAGAAAACCTCTATAGGGAGTGGTGTCGTGCTTGGTATTTTTCATATGATGAAAAATTTAAAATTTGTCTTTACATATGATATGGGGAAAATACCTAGATGGCAGTGTCTGATACTTTATTTGGTTGGATATGTATATAATTGTTACTATCTATGAATCATATTGAAGTGTTTGTGTGTTTCTTGTATTTCTTGTATTAAAATACGAGAGCAAATTACTGTTGAGGGGCACTCCCTATTGTAGGCACCCTATTTGCTGAAGCCGTGGCAGAAAACCTATATAGGGAGTGGTGTCGTGCTTGGGATATTTCATATGATGAAAAATTTAAAATTTTTCTTTACATATGATATGGGAAAAATACCTAGATGGCAATGTCTGATACTTTATTTGGTTGGATATGTATATAATTGTTACCGTATATGAATAATATTGAAGTGTTTGTGTGTTTCTTGTATTAAAATACGAGAAAAAATGACTGTTAAGGGGCACTCCCTACTGTAGGCACCCGATTTGCTGAAGCCGTGGCGGAAAACATATATAGGGAGTGGTGTCGTGCTTGGTATATTTCATATGATAAAAAATTTAAAATTTGATTTTACATATGATATTTGAAATATACCTAGCTGGCAATGTCTGAAACTTTATTTGGTTGGATATGTATATAATTGTTACTATATATAAGTAATATTGAAGTATTTGTGTGTTTCTTGTATTAAACTACGAGAACAAATGACTGTTAAGGGCGCTCCCTATTGTAGGCACCCGATTTGCTGAAGCCGTGGTAGAAAACCTTTATAGGGTGTGGTGTCGTGCTTGGTTTTTTTCATATGATGAAAAATTTAAAATTTGTCTTTACATATGATATCGCAGTGTCTGATACTTTATTTGGTTGGATATGTACATAATTGTTACTATATATAAGTAATATTGAAGTATTTGTGTGTTTCTTGTATTTCTTGTATTAAAATACGAGAGAAAATGACTATTAAGGGGCACTCCGTATTGTAGGCACCCGATTTGCGGAAGCTGTGGCAGAAAACAATATAGGGAGTGGCGTCGTGCTTGGGATATTTCATGTGATGAAAAATTTAAAATTTGTCTTTACATATGATGTGGGGAAAATACCTAGATGGCAATGTCTGATACTTTATATGGTTTGATATGTATATAATTGTTACTATATACGAATAATATTGAAGTGTTTGTGTGTTTCTTGTATTAAAATACGAGAACAAATGACTG